>NW_017689939.1:0-724 GCF_001879085.1 Nicotiana attenuata
AATGACTCAAACTAGGAAGTGCGTCTCCTAGATTTGAGATTGAGCTTGAGGAAAACTATAAACCGAGCTTGACTAAAATTGACCCTATTCTCCAGGCGGGACCCTGAACTTAAGAAAAACTAACACTAACATGTTAAGGAAACTAAAATCTGACCTTATTCTCCAGACGGGACCCCTGAACTAAATGAAAACTAAAGATTAACAACATAAGAAAAAAAAAAAAAAACTGACCCTATTCCCCAGGCGGGACCCCTGAAATTAAGGAAACTAAAGACTATCAACTTAAGAAAATTAAACTGGCCCTATTCTCCAGGCGGGACCCCTGAAATTAAGGAAACTAAAGACTATCAACTTAAGAAAATTAAAACTGGCCCTGTTCTCCAGGCAGGACCCTTGAACTCCAGAAAAACTAATGATTATCCAACTAAACAAAAATTGAAAACTGGCCCTATTCTCCAGGCGGGACCCCTGAACTCAAGACAAACTAAAGATTAGCAACTTAAGAAACTAAGACATGACTCTATTCTCCAGGCGGGACCCCCGAACTCAAGACAAACTAAAGATTAGCAACTTAAGAAACTAAGACATGACCCTATTCTCCAGGCGGGACCCCCTGAACTTTAAAGAAAACTAAAGATTCTTCTCAACTAGAGGGATGTTTAGGAGGTACGATTCTTCTCAACTAGGGCAAATTCTTGAGAGGTGATGGTCTTCTCAACTAGGG
>NW_017689939.1:5366-5783 GCF_001879085.1 Nicotiana attenuata
CAAACTAGGAAGTGCGTCTCCTAGGAATGAACTTAAATGACTCAACTAGGAAGTGCGTCTCCTAGGGGTGAAATCTCAATTTAGGAAGTGCGTCTCCTAAAGGTATATCCTGAAAAACCCGGACTAGGAAGTGCGTCTCCTAGGGGTGAACTTGAATGAACCAAACTAGGAATTGCGTCTCCTAGAGCTGAACTTAAATGATCCAAACTAGGAAGTACGTCTCCTAGGGGTAAAACTTCAATGACTCAAACTAGGAAGTGCGTCTCCTAGATTTGAGATTGAGCTTGAGGAAAACTATAAACCGAGCTTGACTAAAATTGACCCTATTCTCCAGGCGGGACCCCTGAACTTAAGAAAAACTAACACTAACATGTTAAGGAAACTAAAATCTGACCTTATTCTCCAGACGGGACCCCT
>NW_017689940.1:0-819 GCF_001879085.1 Nicotiana attenuata
CCACTCCTTTGAAATTTGCAGCTCCATCAAAGAACATCCTCCAACCGTCGTACGCTTCAAAGTAAAGATGTAAAATAGTCTCTAACAGAAATGAATTACATGCAACTCCCTCGTCAAATAAAAATGTGATTAGCACTAATAACAAGAAAAGTACCTTTAGGCACATGAGGAGAGTGGATTCTATGTCTCATAGTGGCGGTCAGGGGCTCAATTCTTAACCTTCAGTAAAGAAGATAACAGCTCACATTAAACACTAAGCAACAATCCATACCTGTTCGTGGATACATGAAAAGAAAAGATCCACGAAAATGATACCAAAATCTCCTACACGTGTTTTCTCTATACAAGAGCAAAAGCATACTATTGCCTAAGAACTCAACCATTCCCAAGCAAACTAAGTGAAATTCTCATAATTCAATTGGGTTAATATATATATAATAAACAGCTCATAATTGAATCAATCTCCTCTGTTTTTGCACTAGCTTTATTAATCAAGTTTCACTATAGCAAATAAGATTATGCTTTAGATTCAAAGAGTATTAAAATATTCTAGCAGTAAAGAAAGGTAAATTGAAGCATTCTCTACCAATAACCAAGAAGAACCAACACTAAGTTCTTTCTTAAATTAGGAATGACTAAACAACATATTAATATAACAAAATCATCTAAAAGTAACAGGGTGAAAGGCTTACCATAACAACCACTATGATATAGCAATCCAACATCCAATATCTGCTTTTGTAGAATTTTAAAGGCTACAAAAATACAATACTAATATTTACTGGGGATTCTCAAGATTGTAAATACCCAATTTACAGC
>NW_017689940.1:5132-5783 GCF_001879085.1 Nicotiana attenuata
TTCTAATATCGTAGGTGTGTTGTCTAATGTTATATTATTTTTCTCGTTTTTTGACTATTTTTGTGTTTACTTGTCTTGTCTTTGTTCTCGTATATTGGTACTGCGTACAGTACCTTTCTTGTAGCAGGATTCCAACTTAACTTTATTTGCAGCTTTTAGTGCTTTCTTGTTTTTGCTCTCCTATTTGCTTGCTGTTAATGTACTGCACTGCCTATATGTGCAGTCCAATATCTACTACATGCAGTTGAATTAGAAGGAGCAGGTTCAGCAGTAGGTATGCTCTTGCTAAATGTCCTCCTTCATTTCCTTCGGTGTTCTAGCAATCGGTGACTCTCTTCCTCATCTTTCCTTCCAATTCCATCAGACTGTACTCCAGATATTCTAACCTTTCGCTTGATTTAACAGCCATCTCCCTCCATTCATTAATTAGTTCCATATTGGTCTTGTGTCGCTCAATGTGCTCGGCCTCGGACTTGTGAACTCTTTTGCACAGTTTGTTGTACTTCACTTGTGCCTCGACAACTTCATCTATGACTATATTTCCTGGACCAACCCTTGGCTCGAATATTCCTGCTATGTTATCCTCTAACCATGATGGGTAAAAGTACACATGACCAGCATGATATCGATATGGCTCGATGGTATCCTTTT
>NW_017689941.1:0-1660 GCF_001879085.1 Nicotiana attenuata
TAATTTGGTCATGGCGGGCGGTGACTATGGTTCCTTAGGTCGTATTTGACGTTCGGGACAAATATTTGGTGAGCCGGTTTTGGCTCCGTCCCACGGCATCGGGCTTGGGCCATGGCAGGCCAAAATACAGGCACGACGAGCGGAATTCCAGTTTAATTGCCATAAAATACCAAAAAATGTAATTTTTTCATGGAGGGGTGGTGACTATGGTTCCTTAGGTTGTATTTGATGTCCCGTACAATTATTAGGCGATCCAGTTTCGGCTCCATCCCACGGCGTTGGGGTTGGGCTATGGCAGGCGAAAATACAGGCACGACTGGCGGAATTCCAATTTAATTGCGTTAAAATGCCAAAAAATGTAATTTGGTCATGGCGGGGCAGCTTATATGGTTCCTTAGGTCGTATTTGATGTCCCGGACAAATCTTAGGTGATCCGGTTCCGGCTCCGTCCCACAGTGTCGGGCTTGGGGCATTGCAGGCGAAAATACAGGCACGACTAACGAAATTCCAGTTTAATTGCCGTAAAATGCCAAAAAATGTAATTTGGTCATGGTTGGGCGGTGACTATGGTTCCTTAGGTTGTATTTGATGTCCCGGACAAATATTAGGCAATCCAGTTCCGGCTCCGTCCCACGGTGCCGGGCTTGGGCCATGGCAGGCGAAAATACTGGCACGACTAGCGGAATTCTACATTAGTTACCGCTAAATGCGAAAAATGTAATTTGGTCATTGAGGGCGGTGACTATGGTTCCTTACGTCGTATTTGACGTCCCGGACAAATATTATGCGATCCGGTTCTGGCTCCGTCCCACGGCGTCGGGCTTGGGCCATGGCAGGTGAAAGTACAGGCACGACTGGCGGAATTCCAGTTTAATTGCCGTAAAATTTCAAAAAAGGTAATTTTGTCATGGCGGGGCAGTGGCTATGGTTCCTTCGGTCGTATTGGATGTCCCGGACAAATATTCGGCGATCCTGTTCCGGCTTCGTCCCACGGCGACGGGCTTGGGCCATGGCAGGCGAAAATATAGGAACGATTTGCGGAATTCCAGTTTAATTGCCGTAAGATGTTGAAAATGTAATTTGGTCATGCCGGGGTCGTGGCTCTGGTTCCTTAGGTTGTATTTGATGTCCCGGACAAATATTAGGCGATGCAGTTCTGGCTCCGTCCCACGGTGTCGGTCTTGGGCCATGGCAGGCGAAAATACAGGCACGACGGGCGAAATTCCAGTTTAATTGGCATAAAATACCAAAAATGTAATTTGGTCATGGCGGGCGGTGACTATGGTTCATTAGGTCGTATTTGATGTCCGGTACAAATATTTGGTGAGCCGGTTCCGGCTCCGTCCCACGGCATCGGGCTTGGGCATGGCAGGCGAAAGTATAGGCACGATTGTCGGAATTCCACTTTAATTACCAAAAAATGCCAAAAAATGTAATTTGGTCATGGCGGGGCGGTGACTATGGTTCCTTAGGTCGTATTGGATGTCCCGGACAAATATTAGGTGATCCGGTTCCGGCTCCATCCCACGGCGTCTGGCTTGGGCCATGGCACGCGAAAATACAGGCACGATTGGCGGAATTCCTATTTAATTGCCGTAAAATGCTGAAAATGTAATTTGGTCATGGCGGGGTCGTGGCTCTGGTTCCTTAGGTCGTATTT
>NW_017689941.1:5003-5783 GCF_001879085.1 Nicotiana attenuata
ATGGTTCCTTAGGTCGTATTTGATGTCCCGGACAAATATTAGGCGATCCGGTTCCGGCTCCGTCCCATGACGTCGGGCTTGGGCCATGGCAGGCGAAAATACAAGCACGACTGGCGGAATTCCTGTTTAATTGCCGTAAAATGCCAAAAAATGTAATTTCGTCAAGGCGGGGTGGTGACTATGGTTCCTTAAGTCGTATTTGATGTCCCGGACAAATATTAGGCGATTCAGTTCCGGCTCCGTCCTACGGCGTCGGGCTTGGGCCATGGCAGGCGAAAATACACGCACGATTGGCGGAATTCCTGTTTAATTGCCGTAAAATGCCAAAAATATAATTTGGTCATGGCGGGGCCGTGGTTCTGGTTCCTTAGGTCGTAATTGATGTCTTGAACAATATTAGGCGATCCGGTTCCAGCTCCTTCCCACGGTGTCGGTCTTGGGCCATGGCAGGCGAAAATATAGGAACGATTGGCGGAATTCCTATTTAATTGCCGTAAGATGCTGAAAATGTAATTTGGTCATGCCGGGCCTGTGGCTCTGGTTCCTTAGGTTGTATTTGATGTCCCGGACAAATATTAGGCGACCCGGTTCTGGCTCCGTCCCACGGTGTCGGTCTTGGGCCATGGCAGGCGAAAAAACAGGCACGACGGGCGGAATTCCAGTTTAATTGCCATAAAATACCAAAAATGTAATTTGGTCATGGCGGGCGGTGACTATGGTTCCTTAGGTCGTATTTGACGTTCGGGACAAATATTTGGTGAGCCGGTTTTGGCTCCGTCC
>NW_017689942.1:0-5783 GCF_001879085.1 Nicotiana attenuata
TCAACTCCGTCGGTCTTCAAGTTGAAGTCTTCAAATTCGCCGATCTTCAAGTTGAAATATTTAGGCCCTCCAAGTCTCAAAGTTGAAGTCTTCAAGTTCGTCGCTCTTCAAGTTTCAGTCTTCAAATTCGTCGGTTAAAGTTGAATTGTTTAAGCCCTCCGAATCTTCGAGTTGAAGGCATCTCAAGCCTCTACCGGCCTCCTAGCGGCTATGGTCTATCCGTCTCCTAGATCCTTGAGGGGATTTCAAGGGACCTAGACAGGTTTGTTTTTCACCTTTGGATTTCTTGCCTAGTTCAGGCTATTTACCCGGCCTTGAATACGAATCTTTCTTATTTTGGTACGAATCCATGGTTCTCTAAGCCTATGCTCTTGTCTCTGTAGCACTTTCTAAAAAACCCTAATTTTTGGTACAGATCGGAGACGAATCGAACATATTTCACATGTTTTCCTTGGAAGTTTTCTGGTTTTCAACCGATTTTCCGTTTTTCCTAAACTAGGGTTTACTATAAGTTATCTTTTCAAAGGGTTTCTAATTTTTAATGCTTAATCGTTTGTCCTTATGTGTTCTCGACTGATTTAGGCTAAGGCTGCCTAAGCGCTAGTCGATTTATGTGAAAACCCTAATTTTCTGATGCTTTGCTTCGATTCTGAGTCTTTCTCATGTTACTCGTTGCATTATTTCATTCTTTATTTTGACTTACATGATTTTCCTTAGTCAGATTCATTGCTTAGTTACTTTTCCCCTAATTAATCCCTATTAGGGTTTCAGAATTATTTTCCGTCTAATTTCTCTATGTTTATGGAATTTTACTTAGCCTATCTTCTATTTGTGGAAGTTGGTATCTTTCCAGAAATTAGTATCACTTTGAAATTCTGATTGACTGATTCTCGATTATCTCCCTGTTTATGATTATTTAATTGCCTATAATATTTACTGGTTCCTTATGTGAATATTTCCTTAATTAGACTCCTAATTATTCACTCTTTGATTAAGTCTGATTTGAATTTCTTTCCTTAAATATTTCTTGTACTTAGACTATACTGATTTTCTTCGTGTAATTGATTCTATGATCCTCCCTTGATTGACTGAAGTTGGAACTGTTACCTTATTTGCCCTACCTTTGAACTACTATATAAACTCCTCTATTTTACTTCTGAAGACACGAATATTAGTTCAAAAAACACACACACTTACACTCAAAACTCTCCTTTCTTTCTCTGCTACTTGTGATAATCACTGATCTAGCCGGCTGTAAGCCAAAGCTAGATATTGAACTACACTTGCTTTACATTCTGTGATCTCTTCCTTAACTGGTATGTCTCTAATTAGATTTTGAAACCTAAACTCTATGTGTTTCATTACTGCACTATTTCGTTGACCATGAATTCAACCTGTTTTCCTGTTTACTTCTTTGCTTAGCATGTTTAAGTTCTGTCGTATTCAATGTATGATTAGCATGTCTACACTCCACCTTGTTATCTGATACTTAACCAGCCTGTTTGTGAATATCTGTTTAATCCCTTAACTATGTGATCATGTTGGTTATTTGATGTAAGTGATTGACCCTGCCTGTATACTTAATCCTGTTTAAGACATGTCCTGCTTCCTACATTACATCTGTGATCTATGTCTTAACTGTTTACTGTCCATGACTAACCTGCTAAGTCTCTAAGACCCTAAGTGTTTATGCAGTTGTTGTCTATATGTTTCCTTTATACCCTATCCATGTGCCCCCCAATGTGACTCCTATATGTTCCCAAACCCCTGTCATCCCTGTGTGACATTGGTTTGTTGGATGTATGTGTACCCTATGACTGACTGACTATGTGCTTGCTCCCTTCAGAACTAATTTCAAAAAAATATGTTCCTACTGTTCTCTTAAATGGTTTTCCCTCTTAGCCTTCTCTTACGACTAATTTCTATCTCAAAATCTTTTACTCCTAAAGTTATCTCTACACTGTTTTCTTTTTTCACTAAGTCTTTCAAAACTATGTCAAGCACTCTCACTTTAATCTTAGGTCATTAGGTTCTGCCCCTCCAGTGTGTGTACTGCCTAGGAATCCCATCAGATTCCTCTAAACTCTGGCACACTGGGGCTGGTCCTTCCACACTACACATAATCAGTCCCTATTTTGAGAAAGGTCTTGGTGTGAGCACTGCCCGGGATCCTTGAGGTCCTTAGGGAACTCTGACACACCCGGACACAAATTGGCTATGAGATTTCCAGGCATTTAAGACTACATTGAAGGCCTGGTACTCCCAAGTATACTTTGGGCCTGCTTCAGGCTCCCTATAGTATAAGTTTACATTTCATTTATGTAATTTACTCAATCCTGGTCTATAATAATCCTTTGTAAACAGATATTGGGGTAACTAGTAAAAAGGGATGATAGTTATATGATTCTATAAACTGGGTAGAAATCATGTTTTAGGTTTTACATTATGTTGAGTTGCTGTAGAAATCATGTTCTAGATTTGTGTGATGCATCAGATATCATGCTTTAAGATTGCTATGCTTATTCGCATTAAACCATGCTAAATTTGTGCATTAGATACCCTGTCTTAGGACAACCATGTTTACTGCTTCTGCACATCACATGCTATAGTTCATCACTTCATTTCTGATTCTGCATAAGTCGCTATCACTTAGAAATCCTGCTATTAAGTTAATAATACTGCTTAATGAAATGACCATCTCTATGTGCATTAGAAATCCTACCTCAAGACTCTGTTCGCATCTGATTTGAATCATGTCTATATCGCCTAAATAAACAACTGTCTATAAAATGGGTAAAAAACAGCCTCATGCATAGGTATCACGTTCCAGCAGCAATCTGTATAAAATCACATGTTCACTTAGACCAGTATGCCTATAGGCTAACCAACTTAGGACTTCCCTTTCCCCAATTCATATTTGTGTACTTAAACTGCCTAAACTTCCTTGGTTTATGTATGCTTGGACTGCTCAAACCTCCTTAATTTACGTGTGCTTAACTTCCGTGATTGTATATGTGTTTAGACTGTGTAAACTACCTTTATTTACAAATATGTGTTTAGACTGTTTACTTGTTAAATGATTAATTCACAAAGTTTAAGTTCGGCCGGGACCCACCGTTGTCGACCGCGAGGGGTGCCTAACACCTTCCCCTCAAGTTTATTTCGATCCCTTACACTAATCTCTGGTAATGCAAACTGGTTAATTGAGTTAATTGTTCTTGGTGCCCTAACGCACCATAATTTGTTAGGTGGCGACTCTTCAATACCCAATTCCCAAAAGAAACGAGTTGTTCCCCCATGAATGTTGAAACCCGGACTCCGCGAAGGAAAAAGGGGGGCGACAGCGAGGACAAAACTTCTCGCCAATGCAGTAGCATGGAGGGTTGCCAAGTTTATAGAATTCACAGGCCGAGTGGTAAATTGAAACTTAACTTGTCGTAGTATAACTATTTGTTTTATGTGTATAATAATAATAACTCGTATTTCTTTCATAGGGGTTACCGGCCGAATATAAATTTTACTGGTTATGAACCAACCAAAAGTGGAAATATACATACTTTTGAAAGTATAAATCATATTG
The DNA here is from genome assembly GCF_001879085.1 of Nicotiana attenuata. Lineage (NCBI taxonomy): Eukaryota > Viridiplantae > Streptophyta > Magnoliopsida > Solanales > Solanaceae > Nicotiana > Nicotiana attenuata. Next base: position 3,581 of record NW_017689942.1, read on the forward strand.
GTTGACGAGCATAAAACACAATAGGAAATTGATGTTCTCTAGCCAAAGATAGTATAGTTTAGTTATCATCTTCATAGAGATTGAATTTAAACAAAGTTCAAGTAATTCTGGCTTAGGCGATATTCAGGATGATTAAAACTTTGATTGAAATGATTATGAGATAAAATTAAATATAAAACTAGAGCAATTAATAATTAATCACAGAAACACAAGAGTTGAGCAACACAAAATAAATCAATGAGAGAAATAAGGGTCGTGACAGAATAGGTGCAAGATAGCTATTTCGCATCTAACTCTACTTAAATTCACTTCTAATGTTCTTATGATTCTCACAAATTCATTCGATGATTAGTTCGATCGTATAGTCAAGACTCCTCTCTCTATAAATTCAAACTCTACCAGGTAAACTAATATAAAGCACTATCAAGATAAGCAAGAACACGTTAATGGACTAGTCTTTAGGAAAATGTCTCTCGAATATTCTCTGTCACGACCCAAAACCCAACCAGTCGTGGTGGAACCTAACACACTTTCTAGGCAACCCAGACATAACAATAAAGAACCAAAATAGCGGAAATTACAGAAATAATATAAATCTAAATCCTCAAATAACATAATAGTGCCAAAACAAGATAACTCCCCCCTCTCCCATCCTCCCTCCCCCCCAGAACTGGTAAATACAGAGTCATGAGCTCTAATACGAAAATACAAGTCTGAAATGACCAATATAATACTGTCTGAAATAAAGACAACAGTACATAAGAAAAGAGACGCCAAAACTCCGGTCAAGAATGCAGTTCTACCTCGTCCCTCAGCAATCAACTCTGCTACTAGCCTTGGCTACTGATGGTTGGGTCCGACACTTGGATCTGCACAATTAAGTGCAGAGTGTAGCATGAGTACAACCAACTCAATGTACTCAGAAAGTATTATAACTAACCTCGGCGGGGTGAAAGAAGAAAGAGCTATAAATGATACTTGCTATAACCTGTACAGTTTCATCAATATAGCAAGTACAGAACAACAATGAGATCAAGTCATAAAGCATAGAAAGAACCATCTATGTGTACACAATTACTCAAGTTCCCTGCTCACTCAATGATATACCATATAAAGATGATATGCAAATAAATCAGGTAATTAACCATGAAATTTGCAAGTAAAGATGAAATGCAAAATCCAAAACAAACACTGGGCAGATTTCCTCCATATTTCGGTATTTGCACCGGAACACTGATTAGGTTTCTCAAATCCGGGTGTACACCATTAAGAGAGAAACATGAGAAGGTGACCCTAGAGGGATGGATCCATAACCACACGCTGCACGGNGGAGATCCAAATAAGAGCTTGTTGCATATGCGTAAGAAACCACCCCATGCGGTGTGAGAAAAGCCCACTTGACTTCGGAATGCCAACCTCCCTTAGTATTTATATGGCTCATTCACGCAAGGTCGTCTATAAAAAAAGAGGTGGGAAAGGGCCATACCATTCGTTGAGAGTGTGATAGGGTCCCACCTTTTAATATCTACTTGATTATTGATATATCTAGTAAACATCTCCATATAGAGAATAAAGATATAGGGTGACATAGGGCCACCTTGCCTAATCCCACGACTTAGTTTGAAATAGTTGGTGCTTGAACCATTCACAAGCACAACTATAGAACTAGTTGAGATACACGACATTATGAGAGAGATGATTTTTGGAGGAATTTTAAAGTACAAGAGAGTTTTGTAAATGAATGACCACTCAAGTTTGTAGGAAGCTTTTTCTAAATCAAGTTTGAGGATCATTTTACCTTTCTTACTGGACTCTTCTTGAAATTATTCATAATTTCTTGGATTTAGGATAGCGTTATCACTAGCCCTGTTTTTAAGGAAATTGGCTTGGAAGGGGCTTATGATTTTTTCCAGGGTAGGGTTTCAATCTGTAAGTGATGATTTTAGTAAGGACTTTGTAAATGGTATTACAAAGGCTGAATGGTCTAAAACTTTTTAGATCATTGGCATTGTGGAATTCTGGGATGAGGCATATGTAGGTGCTATTTAGTTTCCGGCGGGAATACAAATGAGAGCTAAATATTTCATGGCAGAAATTAATAGCACTAGGACCACTATTTTCCAATATTTTGGTAGAAGAAAGGGTGAAGTCCATCTGGACCTGGAGCTTTAAAAGGGGTATGAAAAGAGAATAAGGCTCTGTA
>NW_017689943.1:0-5782 GCF_001879085.1 Nicotiana attenuata
TGAATCTGCTGCAGCCTATTCCCCAAAACAGGCAGAACCCGGAATCTCCAGCTTATCAACGAGGGGTCCATTGTGCCTACCATTTAGGAGCTGAAGGGCATAGTACTGATAACTGCTGGACATTGAAGAAAGCTGTGGAAGATTTGATTGAACAAGGGAAAATAGTGTTGAGGGATGAAGAAGCCCCGAATGTGACCAATAATTCGTTTCCCGCTCACAACAACGGGCCGGTAATCGGGATGATCTGTAAAGACAGAGAATTTGATCCAGCATTAAAAGCTATAATTGCTATTGCCGATGCAGAAAAGAAACCCAAGGTACCCCCGAAGCAAGAGAAAGGGGAGAAAAAGAATAAAAGTGTCAAAACTGAGCCCGAGAAGAAACCTGAGATAAAAGCAGAGACGGAACCTCCTAAGAATGGAATCCTCTATGTTTCGCGAGGACGCCAAGAAAAACCATTAGTTGTCAGTGCTCCAAGGAAGTTTGAACTAAAAAGGGAAACGCAAATATTTGTGCCAAAGGAGCTTATGTGGTACGGGGGACAATTAAGCCGCCTCAGCTGAATGAGCCAGTGGTTATTGGACGCGTACCACAGAAGCCAATGACAGATCCCTCTGCAGTGCCGTGGAACTATCAGCAAACAGTGGTTACATACAAGGGCAAAGAAATTTCGGGGGAACTCCCAGGGAAAACCTCTGTTGAGAAATATTCAAATGTACAGGAGGTAAACAATGCCGTTCGAAAGCGCTTTTCGTCCAAGAAGCCAGTGAGTGCTGAGGAAGCAGAAGCCTTCTTCCAGAAAATGAAGATGCCTGATTATGAAACAGTGGATCAATTGAGGAAATATCCTGAAAAGGTGTCCCTGCTATTTGGTGACGAAATCCTCCGAACATTAGAAGATCTTAATGAAAACTCTGAATGAGGCGTATGTGCCAATTGAAACTTCAGTCGAACAGCTCGAAAGAATGGCAGAAAGGTTCTTCACCATCAATCAACTCTCTTTTAGTAAAACTGACTTGCCTCCGGAAGGCGCAGCTCACAACAAAGCCTTGCATCTGGCTGCCAAGTGTGAAGGTTATTATGTCAAGCGAGTCATGGTGGATGGAGGCTCGGGGGTTGACATCTGCCCACTCTCCACATTGCAAAGGATGGAAATCGGGACAGGAAGGATTCGTCCGAATAATGTTTGTGTGAGAGCTTTTGATGGTGTTAAGAGGGATACCATCGGTGAAATTGATTTGATATTGACCATAGGTCCGGTGGAGTTCGAGGTAACCTTCCAGGTGTTGGACATGGATACATCTTATAATTTTCTTTTGGGAAGGCCCTGGATCCATGCTGCAGGAGCTGTGCCCTCTACCCTCCATCAAATGGTAAAATTCGAATATGAAGATCAGGAAATCGTGGTCCACGGAGAAGACCAGCAGTCCATTTATCGTGACCCATCTATCCCATGTTTGGAGGCGAGGGAAGGAAGTGAGCATATTGTTTATCAAGCCTTTGAAATTGTGGTGGCAGATCAGCACGAGGAGGGAAATCCTTGTCCTCAGCCTTTCCTGTCAAATGCTTCAATCATGGTGGCCAAAGAAATGATTAGGTACGGTTTCAAACCAGGAAAAGGGTTAGGAAAAGCTTTACAAGGAATATCCGAGCCGGTAACTCTCCCCACAGCAGAAAAGTTTTTCGGGATAGGCTTCCACCCTACCCCAGATGATGAGAAATGGGTCGAAGAAAGAAAGAAAGAAGGATGGGTTCTGCCACAACCATTGCCACATCTCTATGATACTTTTGTCAAGCCCAATTATGGCAAAGAAGATGACGATGAGGTGTTCACAACTGAGGAAATCGAAGATATATGTGGAGCTATGAGACAAATGCTTTATGAAACCAACATGGTTCAGCCAGGGGAAGGGACTAGCACCGCTGAGGTGCTCTACATGGGACCAGATGCTAAACTCCAAAACTGGAAGGCTACGCCATTTCCGATCAGGCGGGAGTCCCGGTAGACTAACCCTGTCACCTTTTCTGCATCCCGAGTTAGTTCAGGGTGTAACTCGGATGTTTCTTGTCTTTAAATTATTGAATGTAAACCCTGTTATCTTTCCAATTCCAGAAATGAAATCAATATTTCATCGTCCATTTTTCTTTTTATTCTTTCTAATTTTGTTATTTTTTCCTTTCCATCTTCGCTTTTCAGTCCTAATAATGCTGCTTTAAATATCATGACATGCTTGCGGACTTCATGCCCGGACTCAAACACGTTGTCTAATTGTGAAATAATGAATCAAGAACCGGAATATGATGAAGAAGAGGCTTTTAGGGAAATAAATTGAGAATTGGAACAATTTGAGAACAAACCTAAGCCAAACCTGAATGACACTGAACCGGTTAATTTGGGAACTGCCGAAGAAATAAGGGAAACCAAAATAAGCATTCACACAGATGAGCAAACTCGAGATGCAATAATCCAACTCCTGTTCGAATTTAAAGATGTGTTTGCTTGGTCGTATGACGACATGCCCGGACTGAGTATGGATCTAGTGGTGCACAAATTGCCAATTTACCCCGATTGTCCACCTGTGCAGCAAAAGCAAAGGAAGTTTAAACTGATATCAGTGATAAGATCAAAGAAGAAGTCACAAAACAGTTGAAGGCGGGGGTAATCCGAGTGGTCCGATATACCACATGGTTAGCCAATGTGGTTCCAGTGCCAAAGAAAGACGGGAAAACCCGGGTTTGTATGGATTACCGAGATCTGAACAGGGCAAGTCCCAAAGATAACTTCCCGTTACCTAACATTCACATCCTTGTTGATAACTGCGCCAAACATGAAATACAGTCCTTCGTGGATTGTTACGCAGGATATCATCAGGTGTTGATGGATGAAGAAGATGCCGAGAAGACAGCTTTCACTACACCCTGGGGTACCTACTGTTATCGGGTCATGCCATTTGGACTGAAGAATGCTGGGGCAACTTATATGAGAGCCATGACCACCATTTTCCACGATATGATGCATCAAGAAATAGAGGTGTATGTGGATGATGTAATCATTAAGTCACGAACTCAGAGTGACCACGTTTGAGATTTGAGAAAGTTCTTCGAACGGTTGCGCAAGTATGATCTGAAGTTGAATCCAGCTAAATGTGCTTTCGGAGTCCCATCAGGCAAGCTACTGGGTTTTATAGTCAGCAGGAGAGGTATTGAGTTAGATCCCACAAAGATAAAGGCCATTCGAGATTTACTTCCTCCAAGAACAAAGAAAGATGTGATGAGCTTATTGGGCAGGTTAAATTATATCAGTCGGTTCATCGCTCAACTGACTACCACCTGTGAGCCCATATTCAAACTGTTGAAGAAAGATGCGGCAATCAAATGGACATCCGAATGTCAAGAAGCTTTCGATAAAATCAAGGAATATTTGTCAAATCCTCCAGTATTGGTCCCACTGGAGCATGGGCGACCTCTCTTTTTGTATCTGACAGTGTTGGAAAATTCTTTTGGTTGTGTCCTCGGGCAGCATGATATAACTGGGAGAAAAGAGCAAGCAATTTACTATCTGAGCAAGAAGTTCACCAGCTATGAGGCCAAATACACCTTGTTGGAGAGAACATGCTGCGCTCTGACGTGGGTCGCTCAAAAGCTGAGACATTATCTTCAAGCCCATACCACCTATCTAATAACCAGGTTGGATCCTTTGAAATACATATTCCAGAAACCGATGCCCACTGGGAGGCTGGCAAAATGGCAAATCTTGCTCACTGAATTCGACATAGTCTATGTTACTCGCACGGCAATGAAGGCCCAGGCGTTGGCAGATCATTTGGCTGAAAACCCGGTTGACGAGGAATACCAACCGTTAAGCACCTATTTCCCGGATGAGGAAGTAAATTCAGTGGAAGCCATCTCTGAGGACACTCGTGCTTGGAAAATGTTCTTTGATGGAGCAGTAAATGCAAGAGGTGTAGGCATTGGGGCAATCTTGATATCACCCAATGGTCAGCACTACCCAGCTACAGCTAGGCTCCGATTCTTTTGCACAAACAATACGGCTGAGTACGAAGCCTGTATCATGGGCATGAATATGGCAATTGACCAAGATGTTGAAGATTTATTAATCATGGGGGACTCTGATTTGATTATCCGGCAAGCCCAAGGGGAGTGGGAGACTCGAGATGTTAAGCTCATTCCCTATCGACAGCATGTGGAAGATCTCACCAAACGCTTCAAGTCGATAGAATTCAGGTATATCCCTCGGTGTCATAATGAGCTAGCCGATGCACTCGCCACTCTAGCTTCAATGCTGCCTTACCCAGGCAATGCCCATATTGACCCTCTGGAGATTCAAATCAAAGAAAAGCACGGGTATTGTAATGCGGTCGAGGCGGAACCCAGCATTCAGCCCTGGTATCATGATATTAAGAGATTTCTGAAAACACAGGAATACCCCGAGCAAGCCACTGGAGATCAGAAGAGAACCATTAGATGGCATGCGAGTGGTTTCTTCTTAAGTGGTGATGTTTTGTATAAAAGGACCCCGGATCTCAACCTGCTAAGATGTGTTGACACCGAGGAAGCTGGAAGAATTATGCATGAAGTGCACGCAGGAGTATGTGGACCTCATATGAATGGTTATGTGCTGGCAAAGAAAATTTTGCGAGCCGGGTATTACTGGATAACTATGGAGAAGGATTGTTTCAGCTTTGTTCGAAAGTGTCATCAATGTCAGGTGCACGATGACTTGATTTATGCACCTCCGGCAGAACTCCATCCGATGTCAGCACCTTGGCCATTTGTTGCTTGGGGCATGGACGTCATTGGGCCGATCGAGCCAAAAGCTTCGAATGGGCATAGGTTCATACTGGTGGCAATTGACTATTTCACAAAATGGATTGAGGCCATCACTCTCAAGTCGGTCACCAAGAAAGCTGTGGTAGACTTTGTGCACTCCAATCTCATCTGCCGCTTTGGTATTCCTGCAACTATCATCACCGACAATGCTGCAAACTTGAACAGTCGTTTGATGGGAGAGGTATGTGAACAATTCAAGATAACGCATAGAAACTCAACTCCCTATCGGCCAAAAGCCAATGGTGCTGTCGAAGCAGCGAATAAGAATATCAAGAAGATTTTGAGAAAGATGATTCAAAGCTCCCGGCAATGGCATGAAAAGCTGCCCTTTGCACTACTTGGATATCGTACCACAGTACGTACATCAATTGGAGTGACACCGTACTTGTTGGTTTACGGTACTGAAGTAGTCATACCTGCAGAAGTGGAAATTCCTTCACTCCGGATAATCGTTGAGGCGGAGATTGAGGACAGTGAATGGGTTAAAACCCGACTAGAGCAATTGTCATTAATTGATGAAAAACGGATGGCTGCAGTTTGTCAGGGGCAGTTGTACTAACAAAGAATGGCCCGTGCCTATAATAAGAAAGTGCGTCCCAGGAATTTTGAAGTAGGACAGCTGGTACTCAGACGCGTTCTCCCTCATCACCAGGAAGCAAAAGGGAAGTTTGCCCCTAATTGGAAAGGTCCATACATAATTCGAAAGATATTGCCAAGGGGAGCACTGTACCTGGGAGACATCGAAGGGAATGATCTTGAGGCAGCAGTCAATGCAGATACAGTAAAAAGGTACTATGTCTACACCTCCTGTGGCGATGGCTTTTGCGTAATTGAGATGACGAAGGCTTTCTTTTCCACTACCCCAAACACTAATAATCCTTTGTAAACCCTTTGAGCCAGTTACTCTTCTTTGGCTACCCTCTTGGGAACC
>NW_017689944.1:0-5782 GCF_001879085.1 Nicotiana attenuata
ATACACTTACGACACTCCCACAGGGAGCCCTATACAAAGAACAAGAAAGAAAAACCTAGTCTACCCTCGGGAACTAGCCTTTCCCCTCGGGAACTACGTCTCAATCGGCTCCCTCGGGACCAGCTCCCTCACCGGCCTCCTCCTCAGCATCGAAAATGAGGAACCTGGCATCGAACTCATCCGCCTTGGCCTGCTCTATCTCCTTCGAGAGATCAAATCCCTTACCATGAATTTCCTCGAGAGTTTCCCTCCGGGATCTGCATCGTACATATTCATTGCTTCTCCTCTCTCGATCGGAAGCCCCCCTTAACTTCGTACGAGCTTCAATAACATCTCTCAGATAGATGGCCACCTTCTTATTGGCCTTTGCTCGAACCTCCTCGGCTTCGGCTCGAGCGTCCGCAACTTCGGCCTTCATCTTCAAAAGATTTGTTTCAAGCTTAGCAATCCTGCTCGTCTGGACCAAATTGCTCTCTCGAGCATTACGAAGTTGTATCTCAAGGGCGGAGGCCTTAGCCAAAGCGTTCCTTTTGGACGCAACATGAGCATCTATCTGTTCCCTCAATTCATTGCATTCAGAATTAACCTGGTTGGCTTCGCCCCGAAGGCGTTCCAGCGTCTCTTCTTTCTCTGCAACTGAGATACTGAAACGTTAGTTTCCGAAGATGGGAGAAGAAGCCTGTATTCCCTCAAAATAGAGGTTACCTGTTTCTCGAGGTTGCCTTCGTAATCATAACTTCGGCTCAACTTCGATCGAAGATATATCAGCTCTCTTATCTTCTTATCACAAAGAAGCCTGAGATATTTCTCCCCACTCAAGGCTTTACGCAACTTAGCCTTATAGCGAAGCAGCTCAGACTTGAGCTTATCGAAGGCCTATGAAAAAGAAGGTTCAGTTAAAAAGAAGAAAGTATGAAGTCGGAAAAGTAATAATGACTTCAAAACTCACCATAGAGTAGAGTCGCTGAGCTTCCTCGAAGGTCGATTTCGCATCTACCGGCTCGATCCCATCGGCCCCGGTAGAGCAACCCGAGGCGTCCTGATTGGGCGAAAATACGTCGAATCCCATTTTCCTTGGAGCACTTCCCGACGTCCGAGAACCAGCCGCCAAATCAGGTAATGAAGGGCCTTCGCCCCTCCTCTTTTGTGGAACCTCTCCCTCGAGACTAGGGGCCTCGAGCCAGGCAGGCTCAACAGTCTCGGGAGGCCTCCTGGTTCGAGCCACCAATGTAGAATCATCCTCTCCGGGTGCATTGATGTCCACAGAACAACCGACAAATATGAGATCTTCGTCAGGGGCAACGTCCTCCTCGCACCCCCGAGCGGGTCCTGCCTTGCTATGGGAATCCTCGTCCTTCGGGGATCTCTTTCTTTTATTATCCTTCCTTGTCTCAAAAGTCGAAGGTCCTACCTCCTTCTCGAAAGGGGACGGTTTCACTTCAGCAAACTCGCCGATGCCTGCAACAAAGAAATTAGTGTATGCACAGAAAAGTACTCCTCGAGAGAAGGACTACATAGCACGTACCATGGTGTTTAGCCTCCTATTTGCCCTTCGACAAATCTCGCCACTTGCGCTCGTCATAAGTCGAAGAGGCCACCAGTTTGCGGGCCCAGTCCGTAAGATCGAGGACCTCATTTGGCATCCACGGGATCGTTGTGGAAAAGGAAAGAAAACGTCCTTACGGAGTCTGGCTCCACCGAGAACAAAAATAATAAAGTACAGTATATCACCCACGCTTGAAATTCCATTTCTCGGGAAACGGCAGGAACTCCGTAGGAATAATATCAACAGTCCTCACTCGAACAAACCGACTCATCCACCCTCGATCCCTGTCCTCGTCATCACTAGTAATGAAAGGCTTGGTAGATCGGCGTTGTAGTGTAATTAGACCTCGATAATGCAAAGGCCGATACAATCTGATGAGGTGACTAAGAGTGAACTCGAGCTCGGCCTTTTCAGCAAAAAATCTCATCATCAACACGATCCGCCAGAAAGACAGATGGATCTGAGCCAAAGTAACTCAATATCTTCGACAGAATTCGAGCACGATCCGGTCGAGAGGACCCAATGTAAAAGGGTACGTGTACACGTTCAGAAACCCCTCTACGTGGGCCATAATATCCTTTTCCCGGGAGGGAATCTGCAGCCTCACCTTTTCTCCCCATCCACAGTCTCTCCTCACGGCCTCAAGAGTCTCTCTTCTATTGATCGAATGAACCTCGATGCATGTTCTCGATGGCCCGGAACGTCGAGAGGTTTCTCTATCGTAAAATCTTTCATCGAGACAAAACAGTTCGAAGTTAGCTCGCCAAACGCCGGCGGTGTACCGCCGGCCGAGTGAGAAGCAGAGGTGGGACTTCCCTCTTTTTGGTAAGAGTATTTGGGCATGGTAGCCATGATTCCCTCAAAACAAGAAAGGAAAAATGAAACTCAGGCGAAAGCTTTGATATGGTGAGGCATTAGAACTAGCGCAAGAAAAAAGGAACTCTATAGAGAAAAGTAGTTGCACAAAGCGGCAAAACCCTAAAAGAAAGGAAAGCAAAGTATATATAAGAAGAGCGGTGACTATTCATTAACTTTGATAGCCAATCAGCTCTGACAAAGCAATTATGACTTTTTGGGAAAATATGCCGACGGGGCTACTTCGGTCACTTCACGGTCATGTCATAGGAATAACGTCACCATACAGTGTTCAAGGGATCGAGGAGTCAAGTCGATTCCTTGCCAACCCGGCCAAAGGAAGGTATGCGATCGAAACCAGAACAACCCGACCTCAAGGGTCTCTGTTACTCCAAGATCGAGCTCGAAGGAGTTAAATTCAAGTTCGGAACTTGACTTTGGCATGAACACTAAAAGGTAAAACTTTGAAGACATTAAACAAGAAAATCCTTTGCATTCCAAAAATATATTTACAAAGGTGCATTTACAAAACTCCCACGCGGAGTCCGTATACAAAAGAAGAAGAAGTAAAAAGAGCAAAGGTGGCCTAGTCTTCATCTTCGCTACTCCCCGATCTACTTGCAGAGCCCTTGTCCAAAGTGGTCGGAGCTGCCGACTCCTCTTCCAAGGCCTTCGCTTCTTCGATATCGGTAGAGAGATCGAAGCCCTTGGCGTGCACTTCTTCAAAGGCCTACCTCCAAGCTTCTAATCGAGCATGTGCAAGGGAGCGAGCCAGTTTGAGCTCGGCCTTTTCAGATATCTCCTTGGCTCGAGCATACGCTGCAGCAACATCTTCCCGATACGAGAGTATGAGTGCATTGGCTTTAGACTTGTCCGCGGATAACGCAGCAGCCGACTCCACTTGAAGCGCCTTGAATTTGTGAGCCTCCTCTTTAGCACCTTGAAGAAGACTCTGAGTCGAGGCCAGCTCCTCTCGTAGAATATCCCTTTCCAAGGCCATGCTATCCTTGTACTGCTTCAGCTCAAGGATCTCGACATCTTTGGCCGCAATCTCTTCCCTAAGCTGCCCCGCTAGGGCATCCTTTCATTCAATCTGCAAATGCCGAGTCAAAGCAATAAATACCAAGTTATGAAAACAAAGGGCAAACTCATGAGTATCGAACTACCTGCTCGATGAAGCTGGCCCGCTCTTGGAGAGCTTTCTCCGAACTTGCTCGAAGGTTGTTCAGTTCCTCCTTACTTCGGGCGTATAGAGTTTTTAGATCGTTCAACTCCGAAGCGAGCTTCTCGAACTCCCCCTCACAATGATTCAGTTCAGCTTGCAACTTGGAGAAAGCTTGGTCGTACAACATCGTGACCTATAGCACGAAGGAAAGAAGTTAGAAAAACGAAGATCAAATCTCAAGGCACAAAGGCTATGTCAAAAATCATCTATTTTTGGAGTTTCACAGCCTCCTCGAGAACGACCGGAGCATCGAGATCAGCATCCTCTTCAATACCGGCAAAAAAATCTCCAAATAAATCATCCTCTCCCTAGGATGCCCCCACAGGCCACAGCGGGAGTCTCCTTGTTCTGGGCATCCCGTATTTGCCCCGTGGAAAACGACGGGCCTGATTGAAGATCGCCTAAGACATCAACCTCTATCGGGGCTTCCTCTTGCCCTCGAAGGGCCTCAGAGCGGGATCCTCCGAACGCGCCAACCAAGTGCTCATCAGCACAAGTCGTATCCTGTTCAATGGCCGGCTCGGGGATTGCATCTGAACCCTCCTCGAGGGTCTCCTCAATACGAGGTGGGACCGTATCAGCCACCTCAAACTCGCCAGTCATCTGCCCTGCAATCTTCGAAGCATCAGCGCTTCGACTTGCCTCATGTATCAGTGGGCAACCGTCATGGGCTTCGTCTTCAGCACGAAGACTCTCAGCAACTGCCGGAGTTAGGACCGTTGCATCGACCCTAGGCTTTCGAGCCTTAGCTTTCTTTGGTCTCGGGGACTCCACCGGCGTCTCCTTCTTTCTCTTTCTATCTTTGGCAAATTTTTGGGTCTCCTCTTCACCAGGGGGAGGCGATCTCATTGAAACGGCTTCCCCGAGGCTTGTACAAGTGTAAAATGTCAAACATACCGCTAAAAAATCTATCTATAAGGAATTTAGAGGCGACAGCGGTGAGGGCATACCGTGATTTATGGCCTCTCATCGAGTTTTGGCCAAATCACGCGAAATGCGCTTGTCATATGAGGAGGTGGAGTCTAAAAGTTTAACCCAGCCCTGGAGGTCCTTGACCGCGCTGGGGAACCACGCGGTGGCTACGCAACCAGAGAAGAACCAATTCAAAAAAGAAAGGAATTAGTTCGAAAGAGGAAAAGAGGACATTCAGATGATAAAACATGCTCGGTGTAGCAACACTTATGTCTCATATTCCATTCCTCAGGGAATGACATCTTCTCGGTAGGGATGAGGTCCGAAGTCCTGACTCGAATTAAGTGGCTCATCCACCCACGGTCTTTATCTTCATCGATGCTGGCAAAAAATGCTTTAATAGATCGATGTCGCAGTTTGACTAGGCCCCCTCGATAGAGACGAGGGCTATACAATCTAATCAGATGATCGAGGGTGAAAGGCATCCCCTCGACCATGTTCGATAAATATCTAATCAAATAGACGATTCTCCAAAAAGAGGGATAAATTTGACCAAGCGTCACCCGATATTGTCGACAAAAATCGAGGATCACCGGGTCTATCGGTGGAGAAGAAGGATCTACAAGACCTAAGGTAAAGGGATACGTGTATACTGTTGCGACCAAAACACTCACGCATGTGCACGTGATCGTCAAGTAATAGTGTAGTAAGTAGAGTATCGTTCCCACGAAGACTTATGATTAACTGTTGACTGATTCAAACCCAATTACTTTATCTATCCAAGATGTTTTTTCACAAAATCGAGATGTACTTGTTGTACTACCTAACTATCAAGAAATAATCTAACTAGAGCAATTAACCAAACGAATAGCAAGTTCAATTAACAAACAATAGGAGAAGATATTCCAGGGTCACGGGCTAGTTAACAATCGTGTTGTGTTCTTGGCTTAAAACGACTAATTGATTTATCTGGATTGTTGATTGACAGGGTTTACATTACTCATAAGAATATGTCGAGTTCTTACTCGCCTATTCAAGCTAACTCAATGCCTATATGTCTATGGAATTAAGATTAACAAGAACGCATTTACAATTCCTGTATTCCAACCAAGCAGGGCAATTGGGTATATGTCTGTCCCAATTGCGAATCCATTCCCCGAGGCCCGGGTTCAAGAACCTGCTCTATTTAATTCTATATGCAATCTAGAATTCCCACTTTCGAGTTCAACTCTAGATTCGTAGAT
>NW_017689945.1:0-635 GCF_001879085.1 Nicotiana attenuata
CACCCTTCGCGTTCGCGAAGAGCAATCTCTGGGCCATAATATTTTCCTTCTTCGCGTTCGCGTGCGTGCTGTCGCGTTCGCAAAGCTCATTTTTGGAAGCCTTCATTTTTTTTCTTCTTCGCGAACGCGATACTTCCTCCGCGTTCGCGATGCTTTAATACCTGGGCAGAATATAAGTTATCCAAATCGAGGGTTAGGCCATTTTTAACATTTTTTGAGTTCTAGAGCTCGGTTTTGGGCGATTCCTTGTGGGTATTTCAAGTAAAACGTTTGGGTAAGTGTTCTTAACTTAGAATTGATTATATTTCATGAAATTGTCTTCAATTTTATCATTTAATTTGTGATTTTAGTTGAGGAAAATGTTGGTTTCTGAAGGAAATTCCTAAAACGAAAAAAATCGTGATTTGAGGGGCCAAATGGCATCGGAATTTAATAAATTTTGTATGGTTGAACTCATATTGGAATGGGTATCCGGATTTTGCAAAATTTGTCGGGTTCCGAGGTGCGGCCGGGGTCGACTTTGTACCAATTTTAGATTTGTTAGAGATTGAAACTTTATGATCCGGAATAGTTCTTATGTGTTTTATTTGTTGCTTTGTAAGTTAATTTGGTTTAGATTTGTAGCCGTACGGTAG
>NW_017689945.1:4833-5782 GCF_001879085.1 Nicotiana attenuata
AGAATTTGGCCGGAATTGGACTTTTGAGTAAACGGCCCCGGAATGAATTTTTGATGATTCAAATAGCTTCGTATGGTGATTTTGGAATTAGGCGCGCGTTCGAATTGTGTTTTGGAGGTCCGTAGCTAATTTAGGCTTGAAATGCCGAAAGTTGAATTTTTGAAGTTTCCGATTCGATAGTGAAATTTTGATTCGAGGGTCGGAATGGAATTCCGGAAGTTGGAGTAGCTCCATAGTGTTGAATGTGACGCGTGTGCAAAATTTCAGGCCATTCGGACGAGGTTTGATAGACTTTTTGATCGAAAGCGTAAATTGAGAGTTTTTGGAGTTCTTATGCTTGAATCAGATGTTAAATTGGTGTTTTGATGTTGTTTTGAGCGTTCCGAGGGTTGGAACAAGTTTGATGATGTTATCGGATATGTTGGTATGTTTGGTTGAGGCCCCGAGGGCCTCGGGTGTGTTCCGGATGGGCTACGGGTCATTTTCCCTTGTTTTTGAACCGCTGTTTCTGGTATCTGATATCCTCCTTCGCGAACAATCCTCCTTCGCGTTCGCGAAGCCCCTCCCGCGTTCGCGAAGTGTCTCTGCTGGTCGCCTCATTTTCCTTCTTCGCGTTCGCGTAAAAAGCCTCGCGTCCGCGTAGCTCGGTCTCTTCACTCATCGCGTTCGCGTCAGTACATCGCGTTCACGTACTTATGCCATCCCACCCTTCGCGTTCGCGAAGAGCAATCTCTGGGCCATAATATTTTCCTTCTTCGCGTTCGCGTGCGTGCTGTCGCGTTCGCAAAGCTCATTTTTGGAAGCCTTCATTTTTTTTTCTTCTTCGTCGAACGCGATACTCCTCCGCGTTCGCGATGCTTATACCTGGTCAGATATAGTATCAATCGAGGTTAGGTCGATTTTAACATTTTTGTAGTTCTTAGAGCTCGGTTTGGTCGAGTTCCTTGTG
>NW_017689946.1:0-740 GCF_001879085.1 Nicotiana attenuata
AGAGTTTGGAGTAGGGAGGGTGCGGGTGCTTGGTAATTCGGGATAGGCTGATATGTAAGTGGAGGTGATGGGTAGGTGTGGTATTTTAGTGGTGATTTGGCTCCCTGTGCGACCATTAAGGCACTCACATCTTTCTTCTTGGACGTGCCACCGGAATGTAAAGCCTTATTGGTGGCCTGTAATGCTTCAAGATTAGTAACCATACCATTCTTAATGCCTTCTTCGATTCTTTCTCCCAGTTTGATGATATCGGAGAACTTCTGACCCTCGATTAGCATCAACCTCTCGTAATATTGGGGATCTTGAGCCCGAACGAAGAACCTGTTCATATGTTCTTCTTCTAGGGCCGGCCTGACCTTTGCAGCTTCTGACCTCCAACGAGTAGCATACTCGTGGAATGTTTCGGTAGATTTCTTCTTCAAATTCTGGATGTAGAATACATCCGGTGCATTCTCTGTATTGAATCGGAATTTATCCATGAAATCCGAGGCCATGCCTACCCAGCTTGTCCATTTCTTGGGGTCCTGGCTGATGTACCAGGATAAAGCATCCCCCTTCAGACTTTCATGAAGAGCTTCATACGGATCTTCTCATCCTTTCCGACTCCGACCAGCTTATCGCAATATGTCCTCAGGTGGACCCTGAGATCTCCTGTTCCATCGAACATTTCAAACTTGGGAGGTTTGTACCCCTCCGGAAGTTCAACATCTGGCTGAATGCAGAGGTCTTCATAATTTAAC
>NW_017689946.1:5035-5782 GCF_001879085.1 Nicotiana attenuata
ACCTCAATTGGCCCGAGCGCCTTTGCAGAAGGAGGCGCTTCAAATTCGAGAGGTATAGACATGTTTACTTCATCGTCCCTAGAGGGCTGATTCTGCACAACAATTGGGTTAAGTGTAACTGCCGGTTTCTTTGGTTCATCCTCCTCAGCAATCAAACCTATCGACCCTTTGGGGTCCCAATCATCTTCGATCTCGATCATGTGAATGTCTCCACCTTTGTGGTCAGGCAGAGGGTTGTTACGAACATTAGGAGCAGGCTCCTTTGCTACTATGACCTTATTGTCGATCAGGGTTTGAATCTTGTCCTTCAATGAGCGGCACTCGTCAAGGGTGTGCCCCTCCATGCCGAAATGATACACACAGGTCTTATTGGGGTTGACCCACTGGGAGGGATTTTCTGGAGTTTTGGCTGGGATAGGAGTAACGTAACCAGCAGCTTTAAGTCTCTCGTATAGCTGGTCAATTGGTTCAGCGATGGCTGCATATTGTCTGGGAGGTTTGCCGTCAAAATTTGGCCTGGGTCTAGGGAAATTTTGACGGGTGGGAGGTGATTGGTAGTGAGAGGGTTGAGCGTTATAAGCTTGATAAACAGGTGCTGGTTGAGAGTATCTGGGTGAAGTGGGTTGGTATGTGAGAGGTGGAGATGATTGGTAGCCGGGAGGTAGATTTGGATAGGAGGGTGCGGGTGCTTGGTAATTCGGGATAGGCTGATATGTAAGTGGAGGTGATGGGTAGGTGTGGTATTTT
>NW_017689947.1:0-1253 GCF_001879085.1 Nicotiana attenuata
GGATTAATTTGAAAACTTCCCTTTTAGACTTTCAAGTCTCTTGTCTTTAACTTGGTTTATTCATGGGAACCCATGTTACTCTCCTTAAGTCAGTGATTTTGAAATCCTTGACTCCTTGATTTGCTATGTACTGATTTTCGATTCTGCAACTTTACTTTGTTTTCTTACCTTATTTGGTTAACCGAGTATTTCAAAGATTCTTCCCTTAATTAAACCCCTTTGTACTTACCCCTAATGGTCTATTCTATACATGGTGTTCTACTTGATTTCTTTCATTAAATGATTTCTGCCCATTACCGTTTGAATTTAACTCCTTAATTAAAGGAAGTCTTATACTGATTTGATTTTAATTGGTCCATAGTTCCATAATTATTTTCTTGCCTTATTTTCTACCTGTTTTCAAAACTAAAAATACCATGCTCTTTCATTAACACAAACAGACACGAACACTCTGAGTTCTAAAATCACTTACACTCAAAACATTCTCTCCTATTGGCTAGTGAAACAGGGTTGGGGTAACTATGCATGCAAAGGGTACAAATCATGCCTATAGGACTGTTCTAATTCTACACATTCAACTACATGTAGAAATCATGCCTATAGGACTGTTCTAATTCTGCATATTCAACTACATGTAGAAATCATGCCTATAGGACTGTTCTAATTCTGCATATCAAACTATATATAGAAATCATGCCTATAGGACTGTTATAATTCTGCATATTCAATTTCACCTAGAAATAATGCCTATAGGATTGTTCTAACGTCATTCTGCATAATTCAAACTGCATTTAGATACCATATTTATAAGGTTTAAAACAAATTTCTGCATACCACGCCTATAAGTGTCTAAAATCAGCAACGTGTAGAAAACATGCCTATAGGAGTTTCTCAATGAATCCGATTCGCTTCATCCAATGCTAGACGTGAAATCAGTAACAACATATACTATCACCCGCAGAACCTGTAATCAATTTGTTTAATTCTGCATCACTTTTGATAATCTAAGTCCCTCACCTTACAATGTTAACAAGCATGCATTTTATGATTTCAAACAATTCATTTTGAGCTTTACTGTCTTACTACCTTCTGAGTTCAGTAGATACCATGCCTATAGGATCCCGTCTGAGCACTTAGGCAAGCCTTAGAATAATAATTGAAAACTGAATCCGCTTCTGTTAATTATTACAACCAGCAGACAGGCCTGATTCGGGCTTCTTATCTGAATTATGTAATAAACCAATCTGCCCCAA
>NW_017689947.1:5181-5782 GCF_001879085.1 Nicotiana attenuata
AATTCGATTGGTTTCAAAACCCTAATTTGCTTTGGACCTATTCGAGTTTCTGAAGTTGCTTCATCTGTTGCTTGACGCAATTTCGAAATCTTTTGCTTCTTTATGTGATTTTGACTTCCTACTAAACTCTACTATGAGGTCTTCCCACTTGACTTCTTTGCATGCTATTTGATACTCTCTCTTTTCTCTATTACTAAGTTACTGAAATCGACCTATGTGACTACCATGTTCATTAGCTACTGACTTTGTGTTTGCTATTGCATGATGTTTTCTCTTTGTCATGAGTTCAGCCTCACATACCTAATGTTTATGCACTCTTTTATATGTTAAATTTCCCTCTAAAATGACCTTCAATTTTGGACTGATTTCAAACCTCTTTGTGTAATTCTGATTGCACTCGTGTAATTGATTCTTTCCTTGTTTTATTGGATTCCCTGTTTCTTGGATTAATTTGAAAACTTACCTTTTAGTACTTTCGAGTCTCTTGTCTTTAACTTGGTTTATTCATGGACCGATGTTACTCTCCTTAAGTCAGTGATTTTGTAAATCCTTGACTCCTTGATTTGTCTATGTACTGATTTTCGTATTCTGTCAACTTTAC
>NW_017689948.1:0-688 GCF_001879085.1 Nicotiana attenuata
ATTTAAACTAAATTATGCTAGGAGAATATTGCTAAGTTGTGCTTAATATAGGAAAAAGGCACTAGAGTCGTCACACTACCTAGGTGGCTAGCTAACGGGTAGAAGCTACTAAGCGGAGATTGATAAATCTGGGTTTATTGCTATAACCATTGCACAATTGCACTCATTCTCACACCTATCGGTAGAGAGAACGATTTTTGCCCAATTGACTCTCTCGAGACCAGTTAGGTAGGCCAATTAGACTGAGCAACTAGGGCTCAAGTAGGGTAGTTACTCTTTCGAGGTTTAGCCCGTTAATTGGGACTACCATTCTCATGGGTCCACCCCAATTCCTTGTTAGGTCAACTTTTAGAGTCATATAACTCTCTTTCTCAAGAAGAGTTAGACCCACTAAGCTTGAATTCATGTTTGCAACCACAAATTCTAGATTGAAACACAAAATTAACCCAAATAACAAATACCCAATCTCAATCTCACCCTAGAATGCAACACCCATTAACTACCCACACTAGGGTTGAGCCACAACCCTAGCTAATGGGTTTAGCTAGACATAATTAAAGAAGAAACAGTAGAAATAGATGATGAAATGAACATGTTAATTGATTACTAATTAGAATCTATGATATTCAAGAGTAAAAATGCCAAAATAAGGCTACACAACACGTCTCACGAGCGCAGCCTCGTTCTA
>NW_017689948.1:4452-5782 GCF_001879085.1 Nicotiana attenuata
TTTTTATAAATTGATTTGGTATTTTTAAAGCTAAATTGCACTTAATTGCAATACTAGCCTATTTTAAAAACTAATTGCGTTTATAATTACAAATTTGATTCCAGTATTTTTAATCCAATATTTATATACTATTAATTAACTTAGCACCATTAATTTATATTCAGGAATCATTTTGCTATTTTATAAAATAAAAAGGGAAAAAGTGGCTATTTAAAAGCTACCCCTATTTCATTTCAATTATAGCCCAAATCAACCCTGAATTAAAACCCAATTTCAATCTTAAACGGGCTAACCCAATTTCGATTTAACCCACCCCTGACCCAACTAAAACCTACCCGACCCAGATCCCATCTTATCCTGGCCGTGGATCTCTAGATCAACGACCCCTATTCATTCTTGCCTTTTTTAATCCAAACGACTACACTAATCCCCTCATTCCTCATCTATCAGCCGCCTCTAAACACCCCACTCTCTCGAACACTCTCGAATGTTCTCCAAACCCTAATCGTCTCCTACCGTCTCCAACCTCGAAACCACCGGAATCCATGGCTTCTCAGGCCATGGGAGGCTTAAACTCACCTCTCTTTGCTCTTATATGCTTGGTACTCGAAGGTTCGAGATCTGACCTCGAATGTGTTCACTCAGACCTTCACCGACTCGAGGTTCTACGGCCATCTCCGGCTTTGCTCCGGCGTATCCTGGTCTTCTGAGCCTGATTCTGATCTTCTCCGACTCAGGTCGGACCTTTTCAAAGCCTTTCTCAATTTAGGGTTCTTCTGAAACCCTAACTATTCGAGGTTTTCTCCGATTTTTTTCTTAGATCCATTCTGTATCTCTGCTTTACTTGAAGTTTTTAAACGATTCTCTCGACTTTCCTTTCAAAATCACTTTCAAAAACCTTTCTTTTCCGATCTAGGGTTTTCTGGAAAAAACGTTTAAATGTTTTGTGATTTTCTTTGTCATTTATGTGTATTTGTCTCTACTGTGTTCTTGTATCATGTTCCTATATGCTTCTCATACTATGTTTTCCTTCTACCACGTGTGTTCCTCTGCACTTTCATATAGTTACCATGCCTATAAGATTTCTGCACTTTCATATAGTTACCATGCCTATAAGACTTATGCATTTTCATGTACTTATCATGCCTATAAGATTTCTTAGTACATCAAATACAAAGAAGTCGCAAATGCGACAAAACCTTTGCATTTGTGAAGGTCCCTCCCTCCGTAAATGCAAACTAAGCTTCACTTTTGCAAAGCTACCCCCAAAGCTATCAGAGTCGCAGATGCAAGACTTCAATCGCATTTGCGATTTCCCATCCTTCGCAAA
>NW_017689949.1:0-764 GCF_001879085.1 Nicotiana attenuata
ATTCCCTGTGTTTCAAACTTGCTGCTCTCTCTTGTTTGTTTTCTCATAAGTCTCTGAAAGAGACTACTGAGCCTGTTCTATTTGTTGTTTTCTCGTCTATGCATCTGATTCGAGTCACAACCTAGTATTTGGGGTTTTTGGCAGGCTTGACTTTGTGTTTGGTCTAGGGTTCCATTCAGAACCCTTGACTCTCTTTCAGGCTCATTCTGAGTCTACGAACCGAACCTTCTTGGTCACTCTGATTTCTTGCTAGTTTTACGACAACTCTCTCTTGTCTCATATGTCTGTATGCCTTTTATATGACAAATTCTCTTCTTTCAAAAGGCCTTTGGACAGCTTGTGATTGATTCCGAGTTCCTTTTTAAAGGGTTTTGTACTGTTGATTTTCTTTAAATTAAACCCCTTCTCACCTTTTCTGGTTGGATTCATTCACACTAAGATTCGAACCCTGATTTTACTGGTTGTTGATTGATTGTCTTTCCTTGTTCTGCCCAAACCGTGTGCTACTAGACTATTTCCTTAAATAAACTGCTGTGTATTTGTCCCTATTACATTGCTTTAGAAAAGATTTTTAAAACGAATCCTTTCCTTATTTATTTTTGCCCGTTTGAATAAAATCCCTTAACCAAAGGGAAACAGCTTGTGATTGATTTCAAAACTATTCTCTTACCTTTTTCTTACTCATCTTCTGCACTATAAAAGGGCCTGCCCTTTTGCACTAAAGGAGGGTTTTACAGAGGCTTTTCACAGACTTTTCCTACACA
>NW_017689949.1:5044-5782 GCF_001879085.1 Nicotiana attenuata
TAGTCATGGCCATCTCTGACTCAAGACCAGACCTCTTCCAAGCCTTCTCATTGTTGCAGAGAAACCCTAAGGCTATTCGAGGTTCCTTCCTCTTTTATTTACTTAGATCTATGGTGGATCTGTGCTATATTCAATCTTTTAAAGCTTTTCCCCAATTTTCTTTTCAAAATTAGTCTGTTTCAATTTAGTGTTTTCGGAAAATCTTAAACGACTTCTGACTTTTCTTCTTCTTCTTTTCTTTGTGTGAATCTGTCTATGCCATGTTCTTATGTTCTTTCCTCGCATGTCTGCTCCTATGTTATTATATTTTGCCATATTATGCATGTTCTTCTATTTTTTGTGTTCTGTTCTTTCTTCTACCGGGCTCTATAAGCATGCTTTACATGTCTATCTCGTATGTTTCTTTACTGTATTTTACTAAGCTTCTAATCCTTGTTTGCCTTTACTGGACTTTTATTTTAACTTTGAGCAGGTTCCGTCTACTGTTTTTCCTAAACCTATATCGCTTTTTCTCTCCAGAACTTGTTTGAGTGCCATGTTTTGCCTAAATGTATTCCCTGTGTTTCAAACTTGCTGCTCTCTCTGTTTGTTTCTTCATAAGTCTCTGAAGAAGACTACTGAGCCTGTTCTATTTGTTGTTTTCTCGTCTATGTCATCTGATTCGTAGTCTACAAACCCTACGTATTGGGTTTTTGGGTCTAGGCTTGTACTTTGTTGTTTGGTTCTAGGGTTCCGTAT
>NW_017689950.1:0-448 GCF_001879085.1 Nicotiana attenuata
GGACGATATGAAAAATAGGAAACGTACAATAAGAAAAATAGAAAAGTAGCAAAATCGAAAAACCAAACTACAATTGACCAAAACTACACAACAGAGCAGAGCCGCAGAGCCTCCTCAAAAGTTGAGTGTACATCTACTGGCCTGGTCTCATCGGCCCCAGTAGAACCGCTCCCAATAAAAATATGATCGTTCGAGACCTCGTTTGAGTTAGGCGGCCCCTAGCCTCGACATCCCTCGAAGTTCCTTCGACGGGAGAAGAAGACGGTGCCAGAAAATCCTTGCCCTCGAAGTACCTTCGACGGGAAAAGAAGACGGCGGCAAAGGAGGAACCATTTTTTGCAAGGCCAGAAGCCTCGGGTGCTGTAGGCTCAGCTGATATATCTTCTCTGAGTCTCCGGGTAGGACTTGCCCCGCTATGAGCACCTTCACCCTTCGAGGGTTCCTTCCG
>NW_017689950.1:722-5782 GCF_001879085.1 Nicotiana attenuata
CACATGACACATACCGTGGTGTTTTGCCTCCCACCTACCCTTGGACAGATCTCGCCGCTTACGCTCATCATAGGTCGAGCGGGCTGCCAACTTCCAAGCCCAGTCTGTCAGGTCGGGGACCTCATATGGCATCCACGGGATTGTTGCAAAAAGGGAAAAGAAAGCGTCTTTACAGAATCCGCCTTCACCGTGAGCAAAAACGATAAAAACACAAGTGTACCACTTACGTGTGAAATTCCATTTCTCAGGAAATGGCAGGAACTCCACGGTGATAACATCAACAGTCCGTACTCGGACGAATCGACTTATCCACCCTCGGTCCCTATCTTCTTCATCATCGACAACAAAGGGCCTGGTGGATCGACATCGCAAAGTTATCAGGCCTCAGTGATAAAAGGGCCGGTACAGCCTAATGAGATGGCTAAGAGTGAACTCAAGCCCGGCTTCCTCCGCAAAGAACCTCATCATCAAAACTACCCTCTAGAACGACGGGTGAACCTGTGCTAGGGTAGCTCGATATCTTTGACAGAGCCTCGAGATGGTGCCTGATCTCGAGGATCTTTGTTGCTATAACGATGGGCTCTTAGGAGCTACTCGCATAAACCTAGCCTCGTGATGGTGCCCAATCTCGAGGATATTTCTAGATCCGAGCCAGTTCCCACTCGAGGGTTATTAATAAATCCTCAGGGCTATTCTCGCCTTCAGTTCAATTTAAACACCCTCTCAGTTACTTTAGCCCAGGGGCCATCCAAGTTCGAGCGTATCCTCACTCAGGGTCTATCTATAACACCTTAGGGATATCTTCATTTTAAATTCAAAACAAGTTTTCGAGGCTACCCGAGTTCAAGTAAACTCTCACTCGGGGACTATTTGAAAAGGCCTGAGGGTTGTCTTTATTTTTAGGTGATCGAGCAAATTCATCTCTCGAGGACTACCAACAGGGCCTAAAAAGGCTAAGTTTTGGTCTAAAATTCGAGGCCTCACTCTCGCTCAATTCAAAGTCGAAAGTCCCGGTGGCCTAAGTTTGAATCAGGTCAATCCGGACTTAGTCCGAGGGATGTCAAAGGGTTTTTCAGGAAATATCATAACAACCAATCAAAAACCAAGGAAATGCCCACGCCCGGGTCCAGTTTTCAGACTGATCGATAAAGTCACATGCTCAGGTTCTTTACAAATGAAGACAAAGGGAAATCCAGAACAGATCAAAGTCAAATTGAAGAAACATTTTTTTATTAATAAACGATGATTAAAAAAGCCCACGAGGGGTCCTTACACAGAAACAAAAAAAGCGGAAAATAACAACTAGAAGTCTAATCTACTCTCGGAGGTACATCCTCGGGAGCGACATCTGCGAGAACCATTTCCTCGGGGATCCCATTTCGATCTTCAGAGCGACGTCTTCGAAAATCTCCTCCGAAGCAGCAATAGATGAGGAAGAAGGCTATAGCCTATCAAAGAGCAAAAGCTTTTAAAGCCAGGAAAATTATGGCTTGGTGAAAAATTTGGCTAGTATAGGTCTCGTGAGCACTACTATTGTTAAGACACTTCTTGAAACGTTCTCCGGTGTGGGATGCAACAGTTAGTAGATGACGCACCTCACTCCAAGGAAAGCAAAGGGAGTGAAGTGCCACACCAGGTTGAAGTTAAGAGAGATGAGCAGCAGTTCACGGTCCACACATCCTCTGATGCGGGAACAATTTGAAGCCCCTATCTCATTATTTCGGGCCAACAACAACAACAATGACAACAACAACAAACCAGGCGATCCCACTCAGTGGGGAAGAGCTCTAAAAAAGAGCCATGGCATAATGGGCGAAACCACTGCCGTGTGACCTTACGGTCACGAGCTTGAACCATGAAAAATAGGGTTTAGATGAGGATGAAGAGAAGAAAGGGTTAAAGGCTGTTGAAGAATGACTGGATGAAGTTTTGGTTCAAGAAAACTCCTATTTATAGAAAGGCAGTTGCATAACCAAAGGCGCAATAAATTCCTTTGGGAAACTTATCGACAAGCGCAATCAATGCTTTTTGGGAAACGGATCGGCGGCGAAATCACCGCCTTTGGGAGAATGAACCGGCAGTGTATTGAATGCTTCTGGGAAGATGGACTGATAGGATGTTTTTAGTCACATGGAACACTGACATCACAAGCATGCTGTCATTGCGAGATGTTCAAGAAAGTCAAGAGTTCAAGATCGTTTCTTATCATTTCATTCTAAGAAATGCGGGGACTATCTGTATACGCTAAAATCGGAGAGTCCGATTTTATGGTCATTATGGCGCTTCGTAAAATTGCCCCAGAAGGCTCGAGGCTCAGCTCGAGGTTCGACCCCGAGGGTTCTCAATGTTCGACCTTGAGGCAGTACAAATCGACGGCTATGATGGACAAACAGGAAGTTCCCAAGGCACGTGATTAAAGCTGACCTAGTCTATTAGGCTAGTTCAAGTCCGTACCGAGACATTAAATGGTTGTACCGCCACACATCTTTGTAATAAATGAATTTGTACTATGTTGGGATCCCCCCTCATGTATAAAGGGGATCCTTATCATTTTGTAAGGATATACAATACACAACACTCAATACAAGAACAAGAACATTCTCTGCTCTCTAACCTAAACATATTCTCCTTTGATTCTACTGCTTACATTTATTACATTACCTGCA
Organism: Nicotiana attenuata; assembly: GCF_001879085.1. Classification (NCBI taxonomy): domain Eukaryota; kingdom Viridiplantae; phylum Streptophyta; class Magnoliopsida; order Solanales; family Solanaceae; genus Nicotiana; species Nicotiana attenuata. The sequence goes on from NW_017689950.1 coordinate 3,389, forward strand.
TTTATTTTGTTTTCATTGATTGTTCTTCATTTATCACTCATCATTGATCTTAAAGAGCCATCATCAAAGATCTTAGAATTGTTAGTCCTCCATCGAGTGTCCACAGCCTAACGTTCAGCTCGACCCCGAGGCCCCGTATACCCTAGCTCGAGGCCCCGATTCTCAGCTACCCGGTTTGTTTGACACACAACCTTCAAGCTTTTCTCTTATTTTCTGGTTTCACACTTAGCATCTACTACATAACAACTAGCATAAAAATAAATCACGTATTTTTAGAACCATTAAATCAAATCTAATTGTAATTACCATTCTCAAGGTAAACAGAAGACGAGTACAATGGGATGATCCCGATCCAAGGATAATGAGGCTTCAGGAGGTGTGCAACGATCTAATCACAATATCAATGGGTCAGAATTCGTGGTGCACTCCAGAGTACTATGTATGAATCAATGAAAAAGATTAGCTAACTCGACCAAGCAGGGAAGGAGTAGCCTGGCTAGAAGATGTAGTGGCGACCTTGCAAATCTATCATGAGATATTTACGCACTACCTCGTGAGTTCCTCCATTCACCGCCAAGTGGTCCTGGGGTCAATTGATCATATGCTGCCACCTCCCGAAGATGACGACAGAGTAGTTGAGTGCACCGAGTTCAATGAGAAGACCAGGACGAAGAACCGAAAGAAGAAGAAGAAGAGATGAGGAATGATTCTGGGATGGTTGTTAGAAGCTAGTTGATTTCACCCCTTGTCCGATATTGTATCTTTTATCTCAAACCCTTTAATTTCCCTAAGATCAAGTTTGTTGAGCCCATGTAATCTTATGAATGTTGAAAACAATGATGTAACCTTTGCTCCCGCCTGTTACAATCCAAATATTATTAATGAAAACCAGAGTTTGCTTCGGATCTCAATGTGTCAACTCTAATTGTTTGTCAAATATTCACGATTTAGGCCTACCTCCGGCAAAGAGAGGTCCCTCAAACTTTAGGAAATGCACTTTCTTGAATCCGTGAACTAGCTGCTCTGTGTGCCTATATTTGTGCGAACACTGAAACTGACTTCTTCTTTTTCTTTTCCTTTTATCTATTACTTCATTAATATTATCTCCCAAAAGAGAAAGTTGGTTTGTGTTGACCTAAAACTAGCGGAACCACCGTACAACTTGAGATCGAAAGGGAAGATGTCTGCGATAGATAACCCGATCAAACACGCTCTAATAATAGTTGATATCCCGGGGCGATTGGGAGAGAAGGATGATACTCGAAATGACGAACATATTGATAGGATGGCCCAAGAGATGGAATTGTTAAGAGAAAAAATACAACACATTCAAGAATTAGCACATCTGGCCGTGACGACGCTCCCACAACCACCCCATTTTCCTTCTCTAGATTAGATCATCAACCACTTTCCTTCAACTACTCACCAAGCAAATAATACCCTTACTTTAGTCCCTACCACTGACGAGCACAAAACACACACTTAAATATTGCTAGTCTAATATAGTATAACATAATATCGTATCCACAAGGATTGGATTTAAATATTATTTTCATAGTTTCTAGCTTGATTGCTATCCAAGATGATCGATAATTGAGATTTATGTGATTAGTTCTACAATTAACTAAGAATCTAGAGCTATTGACTAATGACAATCGAAACAATGAGTAAGCAGAGAAGGTTATCAGTGGGAGAAAATAGGGTTTTGATTGAATAGGTGCGAGATAATTGTTGGGATCTAACTCAAGATAAATCACTTCTAATGTTTAAGTGAGTATCTCGAATTCACTCAATTATTAGTTCAAACTTTTAGTTGAAACTCCTCTCTCGATTAAGTCTTAACATCATGAGATGAACAAATTCAAGCTCGGTGAAGGTATGCAAGAATTCAGAGTGAATTGGTCTTTAGGAGAACCTCTCTCGATTATCCTCCTAACTAGGTTTAATCAATGATTCAACTAGCCTCTCCCGATTACTAAGAAGAATCTATGAATTAAACCGACAATATAATACAAAGATATCACGAGTTATGCCTCTCTCAGGTCTTGAGTGAGGAAGTAATGATGAAATCCTTGTGCGTTTGCTCCTCCCAGTCCTTCTTAGCTTCCTTAGGTCGAATATGTGTCAAAAGTCTAGAAAATAACGTTTTTCCATGCATTTATACCATGTAGGGCCGTGCCCAAACAAAACCTACCTTCTCCTAGCCGAAATAGGATTTTCACTCTGTAAAAATTGCACAGGCGCACCGCATAGGGTGATACGACATGAGGGGCATTAGTGGGGAAATCCAGAGAGCTAGTTTCTGACAGACAACATGAAAATGCACAAGCGCGGCGCCCACGTGCCGCGCGATCGGGAGTTCTCAGAGTACTAAATTTCCTTGTCTTCTAATAT
>NW_017689951.1:0-503 GCF_001879085.1 Nicotiana attenuata
TCCAAAAGCATATTAGAGATGATGATATTTTAGGAGCATAGCATATCTACGTGTGATTCTTATCTGCAAAATGCTTAACCCTAACACATTTGTTGCCTCTTAATTTAGTAAGCTTAAGGTGGTTGGTTTGTGGTGAAAACTGGCAACACATCACTACTTCACAAGATCTAAGGGAGCAGTGGTAATGGATAATAGCGATGAAATCGAGTTGGTCAGTGACAATCCGCAGGGTCAGTCAGTTGAGCAAGAGTCGGAGGAAATAAGAAAATTGAAACAACAATTGTCAGATGTATATCAAGCTTGGGTTTCCGGTTGACCTCCACCCCAGGGTCCTTCAGAGGGAACTTCCACCGTACCCCAGGCTACCCAAACACCGCTCCATGCAACAAGCGATCCAATTCTACCACCAGGGTATGTGCCAAACTACAGCCTCCATGCTGCCCCCGGTACCTCTAATATGCGACCTCCAGTCGCACAGGTTAGGAACACCCCTCTCGTCGTGT
>NW_017689951.1:5317-5781 GCF_001879085.1 Nicotiana attenuata
ATGATGTTATCATAAAATCAAAGACACAAGCTGATCACGTGTGTGATTTGAAAAAGTTCTTCGAACGGCTTCGAAGGTATGACCTTAAGCTCAATCCAGCCAAGTGTGCATTTGGGGTTCCGTCTGGGAAACTCCTCGGTTTTATAGTCAGCCGGAGGGGCATCGAATTGGATCCATCTAAGATAAAGTCCATTCGAGATCTTCCACCCCCGAAGAACAAAAAAGAAGTCATAAGTTTGCTCGGGAGGCTGAACTACATCAGTAGGTTCATTGCTCAGCTCACAACCACGTGCGAACCCATCTTTAAGTTGCTGAAAAAAGATGCCGCTATTAGGTGGACAGACGATTGCCAAAAAGCTTTTGACAGGATCAAAGATTATCTGTCAAAACCCCCTGTACTGGTCCCGCCTGAACCTGGTAGGCCTTTGTTTTTATATCTATCGGTGATGGATAATTCCTTTGGA
>NW_017689952.1:0-1445 GCF_001879085.1 Nicotiana attenuata
TAACCGCCATCGCCACGAAGAGTTCGATACCATTCTAACCACGACGGGTTAACATTTCGACATTAAGTCAAAATGACACCCCACGGCTAAGGCTATCGCCATAGAAATGAGTTCGACATTGTTGATATCCAATTTTTCCCTATATTTTTCTATATGCATAAATACCTTCAAAGTAGCATATATATGCACATATAAGCATGCACAAGGTTTTTATAATTTTCCCCAAAATTTTAAGGATTTAAATTGATTTATCTCTTTCCCGTTTATTCATAAAATATTCAATAATTATCCTTCGAATTAATGTTATGATGATTTAGTCATTTAATTTCTATATTTATGCCAAAATATTGTTAAAATATTTTTGTGCATTTTTTGCATTTTTTGTGTTTTTAAAGCTAAATTGCATATAATTGCAATATTAGCCTTATTAATGTATAATTACATTTATATGCGTAAAATTGGTCTTCTACATTTTTTAAAGTGTTAAATATATATTTTAACTCATTTTAGTACACAAAATTATTTTTCAGAAATTATTTATTATTTATTATAAATTATATGGGGAAAATTGGCTATTTAAAATATAGCCAGATTTACATTTCAATTGTAGCCAATTTAAACCCAACCCCAGCCCAATTTCATATTAAACTACCCGACCCAAACCCTGAACCCACCTACCCGACCCAGCACCAATTAAATCCTGGTCGTTGATCTCTCAGATCAACGACCAATATTGATCCTTTCCTTTTTTAATTCCATCGACCCCCAACCCTATCTCATTTTCCAAATTCCGCCGCCTCTGTATTCTCTCATCTCTCAACCACTCGACCTAACCCTAGTTCTTCTCAACCGTCGACCTTCTTCTCCGGTCTTCTCCGAGGTCTTTAAGGGCCCTGGGCCACGCTAACTTGCATCTAGAGTTTGCCATCTGGTCTGTTCTTGGCTACTTCAGTATGATTTCAAGCAAAATCATGATGTACCTGTTACGATCTTTGAGGCTTTAGACAGGTTCTTTCATCTCTACTTGGGTTTCTTCTGAAAACACTAATTTTTGCTTACATCTCCTAGATCGGTACAATTTTTAAATGATTTGAGTTTGTTTCTTTGATGTTTTATACTATCCTTTTAACTCTTTACAAGAATCATTGATTTCAAAGTGTTTTCACCTTCTTCTCAAATTAGGGTTTTCGGAACTTCTTCTAAAACCTTGTTTAAACCAATTCTTTATGTTTAAACTTCTATCGCTTGCATATTTCGACTGATTCTATGATTTTACTACCTCTTCAACTTGCCTATGTTGAAAACCCTAATTTCTTAGTTCTAATATTGGGTTTCTGAGTTTTGTTTTGATAATGTGTTCAGTTAATCTATATGTTTCTGTGATTCTGTGATTTTACCCTATGATTGCTTGTTAAGGTTCCTAATTATGGCTATCCCTGCCTATT
>NW_017689952.1:5110-5781 GCF_001879085.1 Nicotiana attenuata
GAATGAAGTTACTCTAACGAATATACAGAATCGACACGTATCTCCAATATATGAATAAAACCGGCATATACGACACTCCAGCAAATAAAATAAAACATGTCACCCTCACGACGGGATAATACTTCGGCCCTAGCTCGAAAGTAACATCCCAATAGCTAAGGCCATTTCCATAGAAGAGTTCGACGCCACTCGAACCACGACGGGTTAACATTTCGAGATTAAGTCAAAATAATACCCCACGGCTAAGGCCATCGCCACGAAAGAGTTCGACACCACTCGAACCACGACGAGTTAACATTTCGAGATTAAGTCGAAATAACACCCCACGGCTAAGGCCATCGCCGCGAAAGAGTTTGACACCACTCGAACCACGACGGGTTAACATTTCAAAATTAAGTCGAAATAACACCCCCACGGCCAAGGCCATCGCCACGAAAGAGTTCGATACCATTCGAAGCACGACGGGTTAACATTTCGACATTAAGTCGAAATGACACCCCACGGCTAAGGCCATCGCCACGAAAGAGTTCGATACCATTCTAACCCGCCATCGCCACGAAAGAGTTCGATACCATTCTAACCACGACGGGTTAACATTTCGACATTAAGTCAAAATGACACCCCACGGCTAAGGCTATCGCCATAGAAATGAGTTCGACATTGTTGATATC
>NW_017689953.1:0-5781 GCF_001879085.1 Nicotiana attenuata
AGATCATTCCTATAGGATCTAAAACAGTTTAGTTAAAAAATCGGTTTGACTCATATTGTCTTGAATCAGCTTAAACACCTACTCCTTTTATCAATACGGTTTAGAAAGCATTTTATAGGATCCAAATCGCTTGTTTAAAATTAATCATTGTTTACAGCATCACTCTAGATATCATGCTCATAGGATATCATTATTACGCCTAGGCAAGCCTTAGGTAAATACTTGAATAAAACTGGAACTACCTTCGTTAATTACCAAACTGCTACAACCAATAGGCAGGCTTGATTCAGACTTCTTATCTGATCTATATAATGAATCTGGTTCTGACTCAAATCCCCTACTTTAGGACTTAGAAAATTCAGACTTTAACTGTGTCTGAGTCGTGCTATTTATATGTATTATTTGCGGAGGATTATATGAGCCTTCTGATTGCTTACATGTTTTCCCTTTAAATTTAGTCCTACGTGTTTTGTATGTCGCCTTAGCCTTTTACCTTTAAACCTAAGAGTCAGCCTAAATCCTCCCTCTTATAGGAATAGCAGTCCTAAAATTCCTCCGGGACTGATAGGAATGGGACGGGTAATAGCACGCAATAGAGGTCGAGACCAATCTGCGATTTAATACCTTTACGGGGTGAGAAGGGTAGATATGGATATGATGAACGGTGCGCTAATACCACGTGTAGCCCCTCTTTGAGGAGTGATTACCGGATATTGCATTGATGTGATCCATATTACAAACAAACATAGGACCCCTTTATATTCATCAGCATGCCTAGATTATAACTCTTTTCAAAATCTTGCTTTATTTGATCATTTTCAAGCACTTGTGTATTTAAAATCCCCTTTTATTTGAGCCTTGTTTGTTTACTTGCTAATTGCACAAATTCACAAAGAACTATCTGGCCGAGAACCACACTAGTGGATCCTGAGGGGTGCCTAACACCTTCCCCTTGGGATAATTTCAAGCCCTTACCCTATCTCTGGTTATCAAATGTAGTTGTAGTTGAACCACATAGGTGCCCTAACGCACCTTAAAATCGTTAGGTGGCGACTCTTCAAAATTGGAAAAGACCTTTCCCAAAAGGAAAGAGTTGTCCAAACCGAATGTCACAAACCAATTTCACGAGAAAAAAGGGGGCGCGATAACTATCAAGAATAATAGGTGGAGGAGGACGGGTAACAGGTCCGGGTCGGGGAGCCGGGGGAGGAGTAGTAGCTTGGCGACTTGATTCACCAATTTTAGATTTTCCCTTACCACCAAACATATTTTTCAAAGAAAAGGCCATATTAATTATAAATATACAAACTAAAACAAAGAAAACTATAATATTAAAACTTAAGAGTTGGAATGAGTTTACTTAATTGATGAACAACTTCTTGAAAATTGTATATCGTTGAAGACTTGAAGACTTGAATACTTCAATACTTCAATTCACTAACTTCACAATTTTTCACAAATCGCAATAATAAAGCAAGCAATTATAGAAGAAAATTAGAGAGAGATTGATGATTTTGTGAGTAAAAATGAAAGAATGAGGGGGTATTTATGTTGAGAATAGGGAAAAAGTGTAATTATAAAAAGTTTGGGGTTAAAACAAAGTTTGAGGGCCAAATGACTATTTTTTAAAAAGCCAAATGGCTAAATTGGCAGGCCAACGGCTAGTTTTTAAACTTCTAACCGTTGGCCAATTTTTTTTTAAAAAAAATGTTTTTTTTAAAAAAATAGCCGCTGGGCCTGTTTGAACTGGCCCAGGCCCGCCAGCCGGTCGCGAGATCGTGGTCTCAACCTAGAGGACCGGTCCACAGTGGGCTTTTAGGACCGTTTGGGACCGGCCCGGCCCACAATACACCCCTAGGCGGGACCCCTGATTTTAAGGAAACTAAAGATTGAAAACTTAAGAAAATTAAAAATTGACCCTTTTTGTTTTCAAATCCAGACTTCCCTTTTTAATTTAAAATTATTATCCTAGGAGAAAACTCATCAGACTAGGTTTTAATCCTAGGAGAAAGATTCATCAGACTAAGATTTTGATCATAGGAGAAATTTCATCAGACTAGGTCTCTTTTCTTCTTCTTTTTTTTTGGTATCTTAGGAGAAAGATTCGTCAGACTAAGATTTCTATCTTAGGAGAAAGATTCATCAGACTAGGTTTTCTTATCTTAGGAGAAAGATTCATCAGACTAAGATTTCGATCCTAGGAGAAAATTCATCAGACTAGGTCTTTTTTTTGTTATCTTAGGAGAAAGATTCATCAGACTAAGAGTTCTATCCTAGGAGAGAATTCATCAGACTAGGTTTTCTATCTTAGGAGAAAGATTCATCAGACTAAGATTTTCTTATCCTAGGAGAAAGATTCATCAGACTAAGATTTCTATCCTAGGAGAAAGATTCATCAGACTAAGATTTCAATCCAGGAGAAAATTCATCAGACTAGGTCCTTTTTTTTGTTATCTTAGGAGAAAGATTCATTAGACTAAGATTTTTATTGGGAGAAAATCGATCAGACTAGGGCTTTTTATCCTAGGAGGAAAAATGTGAGTGCAATGACAACATTTTATGCACATTAGCAAGACAATTAAAGGCAAAGATTTGAGAAACTCCCCTTCGTGTTTTAGCCTCACGTTCACTCTAACAAGTATATCAATATGTAAATATGGCATGGCAACCACCTTCGTACTTTTCACTCTTCCCCGCCAAGCATTCACAACAACACAATACCAAGCACGGTGGGAAGCAAATTCAGCTTCAACAATAATATCGAAATCAGCTCATCATATGAAAATCTTTCCATAATTAGGGCTAACAACCAATCACAAGTTCCACGCTCTCAACTCCTACTATCTCAACAATCAATATGTTAAACAACTTGAAATCAACTACTCAAGGAATACACAATCTATCTAACACATGGAAGGCATGTGTCACGGCCCCAGTTCGCCCTTCGTGAACCGTCGTGACGGCACCTAGTCTCTATGACTAGGTAAGCCTAAAATTTGCGGAAAAATAACTAAACTTGCGGAGGTAAAACAAATTTACAGGAATAAAGCATTAATAGTGTTTTAAATGGCCGCTCGGCACACACCATATGTATATCTCAAAACCAATATCCAATCCAAGACCCGGAAACCCACGAATCACAAGCTAAGAAAAGAGAAATACTACATAGCTCTAACTCCGGAATTTGTCTAATAAAATCAGAAAGTACAGAAGGGCTAAATACTAAAAAAGGCAGGAATATAAAGGGACTCCTTGGTCTGCGGACGCGGCAGATGTACCACAAAGTCTCTAAGTAGTCGCCTCCCTCAAGGATAGTAGGCCTGAGAAGAAATACCTAGATCTGCACATGAAAAACATGCGCAGAAGAGGCATGAGTACACCACAACGGTACTCAGTAAGTGCCAAGCCTAACCTCGGTCGGGTAGTGACGAGGAAGGTTAGGGCCCTACTGAGATCACATAATATATAAGGGTTAACAGTGTAATTAAAACACTATAAATAAGTGCAACAGTAGGGAATGGCATAGAATTGAAAGAACAGCAACAGGTAGGACAGAGACAAACAAACAACGGAAAGAAATACAGCTCAACACAGTAGTAACAACCGCGGCACCTTCCAGGATACCGTCCTGAGGTCCCAATCACAACTATCCAGTGGATCTCTCGGGATTTCCGTCCCGTAGTCCATCTATCAATGCGCGGGGGATCTACCAGAAATCTCGATCCGTAGTCCCCAAATATAAATGTGCAGGGGGATCTATCGGGAATCGAACCCGCAGTCCCAAAGTAATGTGCAGGGAGATCTATCGGGAATCGAACCCGTAGTCCCAAAGTAAACAGACAAGGGGGAGCTACCGGAATCCCACATCCGTAGTCCCAATGTAAACACACAGCAACAGCAAGAAGATATTCAGAAATGGAAATTTCATATCAAGGCAACAAGTAATCCTAGCCTAACATACTTCACGTAATGCGATCAGGGCAATTTAAGCAAATAGGCAATTTAAGTCAACCAAACATGCTTTTCTAACTAACAACATGCTAAATTTACAAGCATAATAAAGCAGGAAAAGAAATATGCTAATGAATACTTTAAGAAAAATCGGATTTCCAACAATTTTGCACAAGTACGCGTCCATCACCTCACGCACAAGGCAATTCAGTTACCAAATATACCAATCCTAAGGGGAAGGTCCCCCGCACAAGGTTAGACAAGCCACTTACCTCGAACCGGCTCAAAATCAACTCGAAACCACACCTTTGCCACGAGTATCCGACTCCAAATGGCCCAAATCTATTCAATTCAATTTCATAATGTAAATAACACTTCAAATAACTGATTCTATAATTAAATTCTAAGCTAAGACGCAAAATTAGGTAAAATGACCAAAATGCCCCTCAGGCCAACGTCTCGAAATCGGGTGAAATTTATATTTTCAGAAACCTCGTACTCCCACGAGTCTATTCATAACAAGAACACTAAAATCGGAGTCCAAATGACCCCTCAAATCCTCAATTAAAGGTCTAAGAACTTTCCCCCCAATTTCTACCAAAATTCCGAAATTAAATGATGAAATTAACTAAAGATTGATGGAATATAACTAGAAGGGGTTAAAGAATCGTTACCCAAAGATCTCCTCTTCAAATCCCTCTCAAAATCGCCCTCTCCCGAGCTCCAATTCAATTTTTCAACTTTTGAAACCAAACCCTCGAAATTTCATATTTCTGCCTAGCTATTTCCGCATCTGCGGTCATGGGACCGCATCTGCGGTCCCGCTTTTGCGGACCAAAATGTCGCATATGCGACTTTCATTAAATAGCCTAGGAGCCGCATCTACGGTTCTTCTTTCGCAGATGCGAAACCGCATCTGCGGTGAAACTTCCGCATCTGCGGAATCTGAAGGAAACCCAAAATCCGCATCTGCGCTTGCCTTGCCGCATCTGCGGCGCCGCATCTGCGGTCCCCAAACCGCAGATGCAAAAATATCAGAAGCAGCAAAAATTTGCAATCTCTTATCTTCAAAATCTTTCCGCCAACCATCCGAAATCATCCCGAGGCCCCTAGGACTCAACCAAAACCACCAATCCCACCTAATACCTCATTCAAGCTTGTACCAATCATTGAACCACCTACAACAGCATCGGAAACTCGAATTAATCAAGGATTTAAGCCTAAGAACTCCAATTTCCTCAAAAATACGCTTTCGATCAGAAACCTAACCAAACCATCTCCGAATAACCTGAAATTTTGCACACACATCCCAAATGACATGACGGAACTACTGCAAGTCTCGAAATTCCATTTCGACCCTCGGATCAAAATCTCACTATCGAACCGGAAACTTCCAAAATTCAACCTTCGGCATTTCAAGCCTAAATTAGCTACGGACCTCCAAAACACAATCCGACCACGCCCCTAAACCCGAAATCACCTAACGGAGCTAACCGAACCATCGAATTTCCATTCTGAGGCCGTCCTCTCACTATTCCGACTACGGTCGATTTTCCAACACTTAAGCTCTCATTTAGGGACTAAGTGTCCCAAAACTCTCCGAAACGCAAAACCGAACATCCCGGCAAATCAAAATAGCAGAAATAAACTTGGGGGAAGCAGTTAATAGGGGATCGGGGCGTAAATTCCAAAAACGATCGGCCGGGTCGTTACAGCATGGTGAAGGAAATAACATGGTACAATTAAGATAAATTTTCCACCTGCATGCTTATCCCAATGGCCAACAAACACGCACTCGGCACCTCGTATATTTGCCGCCCCCAACACATT
>NW_017689954.1:0-970 GCF_001879085.1 Nicotiana attenuata
CAAATTACTGAAGGCAAAGGTGAGGATCATAGAAATGATAAGAAGAAGTGAAGTTTACGCACATCCGCCATTTCCCATTTTTCTTTTTTACCATGACCACGTTGGCGACCCATTGGGGATATTTTGACTCTCTGATAGAGCTGTTCTCAAGCAATTTTTCCACCTCCTCGCGGACAACATCATTTATCGCCGCATTAAATTTTCTTCTAACTTGCCGTACTAGGGGGTGAAATGGGTTGACATTCAATTTATGTGTTGCTATCTCCTTTGGGATGCACGACATGTCTGAATGGGAAAAGGCGAACACGTCTACGTTATTTTTTAAGAATTGACAAAATTTACCTGGTTCCTGGAGTTTGTGGTCGATGAAATCTTTCTTGCTGTGGTCGTTATCGCCGAGTTGGACGAGGTCGAGATCCTCTACAGTTGACCCTGTGGCTTATACGATTTCGGGGTCTCTTGTTGGCCCAAGTAAATGTTAGTTTTGAAGACTGACAAAGGACCTCAGACATGAACCAGGTCCATCCCAGTGGAGCACAAATACGGATAGACTTAAGCATGTGAGATGCACGTGAAGGAGATAAACCTAACTTGACAGAAGTGATATCTCTTGATCCTGATCGAAAAGGTTGCATATTGGATAAGGAGAAGGACTCCTTACTCAAAGAGAACACGGGTTAAGAAAGGGGAAGGAGTTAGAGGTTGAGATCAACTAGAACTCTTCTACAAAGGAAGAGTAGCATCAGATTGCTAGTCAATCTCTATTTACTAACTCTATAAATATCAGTGTTGTTCGCTTTTACAGGGAACGCACATAAGCAGAAGTTAGACGTGAACTGAGAGCAAAATAGCAAGGCAATTTTGCAAGCAGTTCGTGTGTCATTCAAGTGTGCAAACCTGAAGCTACTTGAACCAGATAGAAGAACCAGTTCCAAGTGTCTGTCTTTTATTCTAGTTCAATTGTAGTAGG
>NW_017689954.1:4992-5781 GCF_001879085.1 Nicotiana attenuata
ACATGGGAGAACATCAAGCAGAACCAGTGGTTGTGAAACCTTGCAAGTATCAAAATCTCATCCACTTGAGAACATAATACTGATCAAACTTCTGGAATTAAACTAGATCTCATTAAGAATCATTGTGCTTTTTATGCTTTCTTATCTCTTATTGAAAGTAAAAATGTTGTTGAGGCTTTGCAGGATGCAGACTGGGTAAATGCAATGTAAGATGAACTCAACCAGTTTGAAATGAGTCAAGTTTGGCATTTGGTTCCAAGACCCAAGGACAAATCAGTTGGCACTAAATGGGTCTTTAGAAACAAACTTGATGAAGATGGAACTGTTACAAGGAACAAGGCAATGTTGGTGGTTCAAGGTTATAGCCAAGAGGAGGGCATAGACTATGATGAGACCTTTGCTCCAGTTGCAAGGTTGGAAGCAATAAGACCCCTAATAGCCTTTGCTGCATACATGGAATTTACTCTTCACCAGATGGACGTCAAGAGTGCCTTCCTCAATGGCTACTTAAAGGAAGAAGTGTTTGTCACGCAACCTCCAGGGTTTGAAAGCAAGGAGTGTCTTTATAATGTATACAGACTTGACAGGGCACTCTATGGACTCAAGCAGGCTCCTAGAGCATGGTATGAACGACTACCAAAATTTCTGCTTGAACATGGATACAAGAGAGGTAAAATTGATAACACTCTATTCTTGAGGGAAAAAGGTAAAGATCTTCTAGTAGTACAAATATATGTTGATGACATAGTTTTTGGAGCAACCACTGAAAAGCTAAGTAAGGAATTTGCT
>NW_017689955.1:0-559 GCF_001879085.1 Nicotiana attenuata
AAAAAAAAAAAAAAAGTAAAATCACAGTCAAGGGTAAGTGAAAACTCCCAACTTTATTTTAAAATCAAACTCCCCCTCAACTTTGAACAACACATATTCTCCCCATCATTTCTCAGTTGACTTTTTAAAATATCTATTTTCCCTTTATATTATCACCATTTATCTCTTTTTCTTTTAATATCATAATATTTTTTTCTTTTCTAAAAATATAATTTTCTTAAAAAACTATCTAATAACTAAATCTCATTTTCAAAATTAAAAATTAAAATAGTAACCAAGCATATAACTTGATTTTGAATAGTAAAACTGATGAGTAGAATAAAAAGATTAAAAATAGTGGGAACTTTATATACTCAATACAAGTAATAAAAAAATTAGTTATTAAAACAAAAGTAGAGTTTATAATAAAGTTTTGAAAGATTATCTATTTATATTTTAATTAAATTTATATTATATATTTAAAAAATATTTCATTAGTGACAATCAAACTAATATATATATATATATATATATATATATATATATATATATATATATATATATATATATATATATATAT
>NW_017689955.1:4799-5781 GCF_001879085.1 Nicotiana attenuata
ATAGCCAGTTTTCGGAACTGGTCAATCAAAAATAGACCAGACGTTTACCAAAGTCAATGAAAAATTGACCACTATTTTGCTGCAATAGAGACCGGTCCAGCATAATATACTGGAGTTCGGTGCACTTGTGTATGAACTCCAGCATATTATGCTGGACCGGTATACTTTGCTGGCTCCAGTATAATATACTAGAGACTGGAGTACCGGTGACTCCAAACTCCAGTATATTATACTGGACCAATATACTTGCTGGAACTCCAGTATATTATGTTGGAGTTCTAGTGTACTTATGCTGGAACTCCATCATATTATGCTGGAGTTCCAGAATAGTATTCTGGAACTCCAGTATAATATGATGGAGTTCAAGTATACTTATGCTGGAACTCCAGCATAATATATTGGAGTATTTTTCGGGTTTTGAACAGTGTTTTCGCTCATATTTATCTTTATATAAAAAGTAGCTAAATTTCGATTACTTCTAAAATTGGGCTATTTTTGAACGACCAGTTGTAAATCTGGCTATTTTTAAAACCCCCCCCCCCCCCCCAAGTTTAGTCCATTTTGACACAACCCAGCTTAGCCCAAGTAATTTTTGGACGGGCCATTGACCAGCCCAATCATTTACTTGATATATTTTGACTCGCCCAAAATTAACCCAATTCACTTATTAGACTCCCCTACTATGCTATAAAGGACTGCCATTAATTCTAGAGAATTTTACTTTCTATAGCAAAGGTATACTCTATTAATATTAGAAATTGTAGGAGAAGACTAGAAGCAGAAGTTGCTACTGATAAGTTGGGGCTATTTATGTCCAACTCTCAGATTTCTATATTTTTGTACATAACTCCATTTGGTAATGAAATTATTTTAATTACCAAAAAAAAAAAAGTAAAATCACAGTCAAGGGTAAGTGAAAACTCCCAACTTTATTTTAAAATCAAACTCCCCCTCAACTTTGAACAACACATATTCTCCCCAT
>NW_017689956.1:0-5781 GCF_001879085.1 Nicotiana attenuata
CCTTGAACGTGCTGAGAACTACACTGTAGTAGTCTGAAATCACTGTTTAACTTCTCATGCACCTTCCCGTGCTACCACAACTCAGTTGAGCACATCAGCTCGATCAATTCTGAAGATATTCCCTTTTATTCAAGAAAATAAGCCTTAGAGCCCAATTCCAACATCCGGAATTCTATGCCCGACCTGTTTCCAACATAAGATCACCACATCAATCACTACACGATGTACCCAAACATGGCTGCATAACTTTGCTGAATTCACACCTAGCATCACTTTACTCACCGGACCACAATAATATTTTCTTATCAACTTAGTCAAAATTCCACGAATCTGATGCTCCCATTGCACCCCATGATATACACGGGTCTTACTCTAACTCTTACAATGCCGCCACAACGGAAGAGATGTGCAGAAATTCATAATCAACTGTCGAGTCAACCAATCATTGAGTCTATACTTCTTACAAGAAACATTACCTCATTCCGAACCAAATAATGATCTTTGCTCCTTCATATATTTCACATAATCAGATTGCACTGATCCTAAATCCAATAATCTCGTCTCACCCAGTACGAACTGCTCAGGCAATAAGCCACCCCGACATGACCAAAAGTCTCATATGATGCCACAATGTGCCAATAGGCTACCAATTAGAATGCGATACAAAAAGGAAAATGAACTCTGAAAAGGAATTTCAATTACCCCGCTCGCGAATCATACATGCGACGTGGGCACACAGCTAATATGAGCTTCCTTCGGAAAATAGGAAACAGAACACAATAGACAGATATGGGGAACTGTACTGAACATCACACTGTTGAGGCGTGCAACCCGATCTAAATAACATACCCATGGTGGCGTGCCACCCGATCCAAATAACATACCCATGGCGGCATGCCACCCGAGCCACACATAGAATTTACATAAGGAGATATACATCGAGCTAAACTGCTCATTATAACACGAATATCCGTCATAAACACGCTAAGTGTATAATACCATACCCTACGGAGACATATAACGCTATAATCCACAAACTCGAGCACAACTGAGGTGCGATATACGATATGAATCTCAAGAGCCATCCCGCTCATATAACCTCATCTCTATGCGAAACCTCAACACATAAGAAATTCACCAAGCCGTCTCACAACCCCGACTACTCTCCCATAAGCAGCGCATTGCTGAAATGAACAATCCGGCCTGATATAGAGCCCATACTCATATTTAAATCCATTCACATACCTCAAGCCGATTCTGATCATACCGAACTAGGCCATTGACCTTTCAAGGGTCCATAATCACCCCCTTTTCCCATAACACATAAGAACCACCATCATAACTGGAGTAATCCTCCACAGTCCACAACCAACTAAACCGAGTGCCCTCCAAGCATCAATTCTCAAATTAACGACATCACCACGATCTTCATACTTGGTTTAACTCTTCAGTTAATCGAGTGACTACACGCCACACTTATACAACCTTCCCGTGGGGCACACTCCCACAACCTTCCAGAACAGATAACAAGTATGCGTATCCATACCACCAGCCGCACTAATACTTGGGAAGCGTTCAAGAATCCATAACCAAGACGCAAGGCCTTTTTCACAAAATACCGATCTCAGGTGACGCCGAAGACGATACCCACTTACTTTAAACGTCGAAACTCCTTTACTGCTCATCCGAGCTCGCGACATCCTTGTCAACACCGAACTGCAACCTTGATCCTCACTTCAAATTCCATACCACACACTGCACCAACATGCCAATATACAATAGAACACGATTTTCATCATAGCTCCGTAACCACTGATAGATAAACACTTCATCATATAAAACTTTTCACTTAACTCACTTCAGGAGAACCATAGCAACACGCAGGTGAATTCTAATAACCGTAGAGTATTCAAATCTCTAAGTAATGGTCTAAGCCACCATAACCCTTCTGGGATCCGCCTACACATGACAGGCCATAACAGTGGAATACTTGCGAATAACATCAATTACGGCGGTCGACAAGCCTCACATGCGCCGTTACGAATCACTTGCATAACTTGATCACGCTGAAAGAACTGATCATTACCACCAACATGCCAATTCGACTATGGCTACCCAATCCCTCTTCTTCCAATTTATCCTTAATGGCCATAGAAACAATGATAACTCCATTCAACACTAAACGCACTCCATCCGCACTCATCCCGAGTGACCCTGTATCAGGAGACCATGCTATCTCAAATCCCACGAACCATTTTGTACCTCTCAATTGCTACATGGCAAGTCAAAACATCATAGAACATTCTGTGCCTCTTCTCATAGGCTTCTATCAAGCTTGATTCTTAACCGTACCTATAGGCTCAAAATCATTAGGCATCACACTTTATCCCTTTAAATTCACTAGGATCGTTGCTTAGAGCCACCCGCTCTGACTAGGTCCTGAATATAATCAACTCTGAGGCTCTACTGGCATATGAACACCCATCTCAATGAAGCATCGACTGAATCCCTTCCCTTAAAACCCGCTTCTATACAAGGTATGAATCTTGAATCCTTCCCCAAGGTTCAACATGAGCCAATAAGGCCGACCATAGCACACCTTTAACAATTTTATTTGCTCAATTTACCACTTATGTTCTTTTCCTACAGCTGGAATAGCTCATCAATATGCTAATAACCCGAAACCTCGCAAGTAGATAACCATACAACCCAATCGTAGGCGGTGGGACTCTCCCGCTTAGCTTGAAGATACTGTTACATAACTCTAAAATTCACTAGGATTCCCTATCTCTTATTGACATGACCATGCGCATCGACCGCAAAATTCCTCGGGATCTTTCTATAAAACCCCCTCTTTATACTCTGAATCATCAACCACATTCGCACGACCGATCCCCTTTGCGGTATCACCAATAGAATACTTTGCAAAAGCTTCGCCAACCACGCGACCGCTAACCTGCTCACAGGGAATAACCCCCCTGAGGAACACACTCTCTGACATCTTCCAACGTCGCTGCACGGGGTACAATCACTGCGGCATCAATGACCCATCCTAAGTCTGAGCTCACTCTCTAGCTGCACCAGTCCCTTCACTCCTCGTGAACATCAATTAAGTGTGCGGCAACATCTTTCCAATTCAAAGTTAGGTTGTATCCTTCTTCATTTTTAGCAGCTCCTTTCCATTATACCAAATCTCATGCCGCATAATAGCTCATACTTTAGATTAATCTGAAGGCCAAAATCACCAATCACTAAAATCCCCAAATCATTCCAAACTCTCCCACTTTGGCGAAACTCACCCCTTTAGTCGACTTCTCGACCTTTGCTTCTTATGCCTGGCCTTCTAGAAATTCTAACCACCACTTGACACTCTCCACATGTCCTTCCTCATCCTTTGCTGCTCAGTTGTTGCCTTAAATGAGATCTATCTCTGTGGCACTTGGCCCACATTTGCTGATAACTTTAAGCATTTCCGAAGATCATCTTCCTCATACCGTCGACATTAGAAACATTGATTCAATCCTGAACTACCGCACCCTGCGATATCTGGCAGCCGCATTTTCAATATTACTTCACAATAGCTTACCCCAAGGGCGAATTGTAGAAGATCATAACACCGGCAAACTTAGTACATTCAATAGGGACCACTATATCTCATCATAGAAGAAAACTCTACCACGCTCGCAAATACCAAATCTCATTACTCCATCAATCCCCAAATCTGCACATTCTTAGTTCGATTGCCTTTCCCCTGTCGGAAGTAAAATACTGAATCTCTAGATTATGCACCGAGTAAACTTCCCTTCAAGTCAATCATTGCCCGACACGTAGGCAGATGTCCTACCATCATATCAATACCGCGGAACAATAGTTTATAGCATCATGGCAACTTGTGCCTAGCCTCAGAGCCCTCAGAAGTACCGCTACTGGGCTGAAACAATAAAATATCCTCCTACAAAGCGACGATAATAATCTGATCAGCTATACCGGGAGAAACATCTCGTATCACATCTGTAGTACCATTACGGTTCTTCAATTCTCGATCTATAACAAGCGGTTCGCGTCGTGTAGGATCGAGTAGGGATGAACTAAAGGCATACGCCTCCAAGGATCAAATCGCACGATAAGGAATCAACAAGGGAAGTACTCCTAACAATCCTGCAACCTCCCGAGGATAAGTACAAACGTCTCCGTACCGATCCGCGAGACTCTACTAGACTTGCTCATGACTCGTGAAACCCTAGGAACCTAGTGCTCTGATACCATGTTTTCACGACCCAAAATCTACTAAGGGTTGTGGTGGCGCCGGACACTGCTGTCAGGCAAGCCAACCAAATTACTTGATGAAGTTCTCATTTTTAACAATCTTGGAAACTAGGATTTTCCTTCAATTTTATAAATGAAGAGATAACCGCTTCAATTCAAACTAAATGATAAGCAATTAATACAAGATATCTTAAACCATCCCAGAACCCGGTGTCACAAGTGCATGAGCATCTACTGAGAAGGAAATAAAATACAACATCCGTCCGGAATACAGTGGACAGGAAGTAAACACAATATACTGGAAGGGACTATACTAGCTGCGGGCCGCCTCGAATACTGCACTCACCTAGTCCCAGAATCATTCGTGCTGCTACGCCCAGTAGACCACTAGAGTTACATATACCTGTGCAACAAAAATGCACAGAAGTGTAGTATGAGTACATAAACAACGTGTACTCAGTAAGTATCCCGCCTAATCTTGAAGAAGTAGAGACGAGATGGTCGACTTCGACACTTACTAAGGGTCCAATAATATGATGTCAACAAAACATTAAATCGCGGATTTCTATAAACATGATTTTAATCCAATAGAAGGAAACAAGTGAACAATTATTTTCTTTTATAGGAAATTTCCAAAATTCCTTTTCATTATTTATCCAAATGTTCTCAAGCCATGAACAGGCAATATCAACTCTAATAAGTTCAAGGCAGCAATACAAGCATGCGCAAATCATGCCGAGGTCGTACGGCCCGCTCTAACAGAAATGTAAATTGTGCACTGTCGAGGGTCGACGGCGCGCTTATAGATGCATCTATTTAATCTGCCGAGGCGTTCGGCTCGTTCCAAAATAAACACACACAGACAGACAGTCAATCAAGAAGTCAACATGGAGCAATTATCCAAAGAAAAGCCAATTCTCTTTAGTAATTTAAGAAAAATGAAGTTTAAATCTTTTTAGAAACTCATTTACAAATTCGATGTGATTTAAGCAATACAAGTTGTCAATAAGATGGCAAATATTCCAAGTATAGCATGCTTTTGGATCCTAGACTACCCGGACAATAGCATAATAGTAGCTACGCACGGACTCTCATCACCTCGTGCGTACATAGCCCCCCACAAAATAGGAGCACATAACCAATTAACTCACCTATGGGGACAATTCCCTCTTACAAGGTTAGAAAGGAGACTCACCTCGCTCCGAAGATCCGTAACCGGCATTCCACGCCCTTCCAAAGACTCTAATTGATGCACAACGTTCCAAAACTAGCCAATAATGACACCAATCCATTAATATATACCCAATTATTCATTGCAACCCAATTTACAACAATATCTAATCCCGATAGAAAAGTTGACGAAAACGCCCTCGGGCCCACGTGCCCGAATTTCCAAATTTTTCGAAGAATAAGTTTACCCATACCCTCACGAACTCAAATATATAATTTTCTCTAAATTCCATACCCAAAATCGTGGTCAAATTCCAAGAATATCAATTTTTCTAGGTTTTCCCT
>NW_017689957.1:0-826 GCF_001879085.1 Nicotiana attenuata
ATTGCACTGAGGATGTAGTACTTCATGACCATGAATTCTATATGCTTTAAGCAATTTAAATCCTTCAAGGATTGTTAAGTCATATAAGCCATATAATAGACTTTAGATGTATATCAAGTTTTCATGTCATGCTAGACATATAAGATATCGAAAACTGATTGCACATACCATTGACTTTATACTTTCAAGTGTTTGAACTGCATGTTCAAAACTACATGTCTTTCATAGGAAACCAAATTCTACTTGAATTGTTTCTCCAGACTTGAGATCCTCATATATTTAGCGCTATCATAGATGTCGTGGACTAAACATTTTATATCGGTTCCAACCTCCTTATTTTCATAAGACATAACATAGAGATCTCTTCATTCATATATTCAGGTACCTGAATCTCTCTTGAGATTTTATGAAGTGTTATGTCATGTGATCTTCTAGATCACTTGCCTCCTTTATTATGATCATTTCGATCATTTGCTCATCTTCTTTATCAAGGATTTTATTTGAAACCGATTTGTCTATACGCTTTAAACGTACCATAGACTCTGTCCTTCTATGACTTGTTCTAATAGGAGCATTTGCAGTGAGAATATAGTTACTTTCTTTGGGTCAGCAAATGCGTATGGCATGCTTTGCAATAAATTGCACATGAATTATCCTTTTATAAACTTCAAGTTAATATTATTTTATTCGAGGATCTAGATGTACAAATGATAATTCATTCCACGTAACTTTTCTCAACAGTTGTATCTTGTCTCCCCCTCATGTTAGAAAAACTAACTTGTTTCATCAACTTTGAGAACCCATCTTTGTGCGTTATGGTGTTAAT
>NW_017689957.1:2196-5781 GCF_001879085.1 Nicotiana attenuata
CTCCTTTTAGAGGTGAGTGCGGTATATTCACTACCACTAGCACGTTCATATTCTTTGAAGAATGAATATGTATTCATAAATCAGATGTTGTCACATTCACATCATGAATGGACCATAATCATCTATATGTGCTTTACAAAATCTCATGTCAAATCGATGACAAATATTTTTCACAGAGTGAAAGATTATTTTGAGAATCCTTATTGCTCTCATTACCACAAATGATGACGATTATAATTTCGTCTATTGCCACGTCCATATCCATTGATACATTCATAGTAATAATTTTGTCTTCTTTCAGACTTATCACATATTGCTATTACATTCTCTTAAGGGAATGAGAATGGAGCAAATTCAATGGGACGGGTTTTCACTTCTTGTGCTCACCATCATATATGACTTTGATCATGGCAAGATATAGAAATTTTACCACTTCGAGTGGTTATAATTTCTTACAAACTCCATTAGAGTTGTAATCAAACTTTGTTGTCTTTGCTTGTATATAAAATCAAATTATAGAATTTAAAAGAGAAAAATAAAGTAAAATACTTACCTTAAATCCAGAATTTAATCATGAAGGAAGTTCATGGAATAATTGACAATTATTATGCTCAATCCCAAAGCTTCTACTCAATTGGTTAGAGTCTCGTGCTGATAACGTGTTATGAAATAATAAAAGAAGAAGAATAGTATTGCAAAGAAAAGTTGAGAGAGAGAATTCTTATTGATTTGGGATGAATTACAATGGAATAGAGCCCTCTATTTATAGGGAGAGAGTGACTTAGCCACCAAGTAATAAACCATAGAATCTCTCTAAATATAGATATTCACCATAAATAAAATTCTATTTATAACATATTTGAAATTGAAATTATATTTAAACATGTACACTTGAAAAAATGTTGCAGTTTTGTGAGTGGGAAAAAAGTTTTTTTTTTTCTATTTTGAAAAAGTGATTTTTTGAACAACTCATATTTGAAAATTTTCCAAAAACTTGCAAAATTTAATGGACAAACACATTTTTGAAAAAAAAAATTGAAAAAAGGATTTTTTTTTTTTTTTTATGGACAAACGGGTCCTCACAATTTTTTACTCAAAATATTGAAAATTTACAAAATACTAAAGAAGTAAGCCTTAATATTATTAAGTATGTTTTTGCTGGTTAGCCTTTTTAATGACTATCGTTGGCTTGTTAATTTCTGTTTCGGAGCACGAAGAAGCAAATGACAATCGAATAAATGGATGTGAATAATTTATTGTAAAAGAATCAATCAGCACATGCATAACAGTAGAGAGACTAAATATAATTTAGAGGGAATAGAATCAGAGATTGAACATTATAAATTAAAGGAACACTTCAACTGGAGTACTCCTAGACAGGAAGAGGTGATATTGTTTTAAGCTTAATGCCACGCACATGCAATGCAACAAATCTAACTAAGCTGACACTCCACAAAACCTGCCATTGCCAAACAGTGGGCGAGCCACGAATTTTTATATGGAGATTCAAAAAAAATGTTAGAATATCATAGTTGAATTTGAACATATGACCTAAAGCTAGCAACTTTACTGTTGCTTCCTCTGTTCACTTTTACTTGTCCATTATTTTAAAAATAGATTTTCACTTTTACTTGTCTCTTTAATTTTAGCATATAAGAGAAGATAATTTCGTTTTCCTGTTATACCCACATTATTAATTACTCATTCCAAATCATTTTCTCAAATTCATTAAAAATATGCATCAATTAATATGGATATCATGGTACGTAAATTATGCACTTGATCCGTTATTTCTTAAGGAGTGTTCAAAGTCCATAGTGGTCAAGTAAAAGTGAACGGAGGGAGTATATTTAAATTTTTCTTCGTGCCTAGGGGATTCAACAATTTATATGTAACTCAACAAAATTATTTTTATTTTATTTGCACAGTATAATTTTTCGACGATCTGGATTCCATGGAACCCCTTTCACTCTACCAAGTTCCGCAATTGCTACCAAGCAATTAAGAAAATTAAATTCCAATCAATTCCCTTTTTCTTTCTTTTTTGCTCTATTTTAGCATGATGTGTTCAATCTTTTAATACTATTTCTGTATGTTGTGTTTTTTTGTGCGTCTGTGGGGGTGTTGAAGATGTGAATGTAAATGATAATCAAGTGAAATAGATGTTTGTGAGGTTTTGACGATGATTACGCTTGTCAAATGTCGAGAATTAGTTGGACAGTAGTGAGTACCACCGAAAGATGACGAGATATTCAAAGTGCCTCACCTCAAATTTTTTAAATATTTGCTATATATGTCAAAGGTCATTTGCCACTACTTAGTACTTAGTGCATGTTGCTGTTCGCGCTTCATGTGAAATTGATTCTTTTCCCCGTTACAAAAGGTTTGATGTCTAAAGCCGCCTTTTTTAACACTCTAACTACAATATAAAAATACCTTCTAACGAGTGAAGGTGAATTATTAAAGCGCGAAAAAAGACATTTTAATGGTCTATACTTACTCTGTATTTTATGAATAAATAATGAAATACTGTAATTCTAAAGGCATTTTCGTGAGTGACGGGTAGTTGTCTGCCCGAAGGTTCTGAAATAGTTGAAGGCCATTTTACATATTTACCATGAAAAAAAATGATCAAAATAATTTCATGAGACGTTACAATTTAAATTTGTAATATTACGATTTAAAATGTGTTATGTTCACTAGCCAACTATGTTTGTGGTGACGCAAAACCTTCCAAGTTTGGAGAGCTAATTAACTATCCTATAAACCTAACTTGTGAGACTAATTAAGGTGAGCCTCGTATACAAAATAATAGTTTCTTTGATAAGTTTTTGAGAATCTATAATTGTTTATTCCATTCAATAAAAAGTAGTAGTACTACTTAGTTGGGAGAACTAATGTATTTTTGACCAATTTCTAGGAAATTTAAGTAGTAGGAAGATTGCTTTTTTCTTTTTTAAATTTATTTTGGAGAAAAAGTTAAAATTTAAGTGAAACATAAAACAACAACAACAACAACCCGGTAAAATCACACTAATGGAGTCTGGGAAGGGTAGTGTGTACGCAGACCTTACCCCTACCCTGAAGGTGTAGAGAAGTTGTTTCCGAAAGACCCTCGGCTCAAGAAAACACAAAGACAAAAGGACAAAATGAGAGAATATTAGTATCACCACAGAAATCACAGGAAAATAGGAACAACATGAAATCCAGAAGAAAGATGCAAAGCAAAAGCGATAGCTAGTAAATAGGTCCTGCACTAAAAAGCGAAATAGTAAGACACAACATTGCCACTAGCTATCTTAGACAAATACCCTACCTGACTAGTCCCACAATAGAGACAAAGTAAGGCAAGACTCAACTACCTCTAACCTACAACTCTAATACGTACTCGACCTCCACATCTTCCTATCAAGTGTCATGTCCTCGGAAATCTGAAGTCTCGCCATATCCTGCCTGATCACCTCTCTCCAATACTTCTTAGGCCGCCCTCTACCTCTTCTCGCGCCCTCCACAACCAGCCGCTCACACCACCGTACCAGAGCATCTGGGCTTCTCCTCTGAATATGCCCCGAATCTTCTGAGCCT
>NW_017689958.1:0-5781 GCF_001879085.1 Nicotiana attenuata
GTGATGTATCATTCACGATTGGCGAGAAGGTTCTCTTGAAAGTCTCGCCAATGAAGGGCATTATGAGGTTTGGGAAGAAGGGCAAGCTAAGCCCAAGGTTTATTGGCCCCTTTGAGGTGTTGAGGCGAGTTGGAGAGGTTGCCTATGAGCTTGCTTTACCTCCCAGTTTATCGGGAGTTCATCCAGTCTTCCATGTATCGATGCTTCGGAAGTATCATGACGACCATTCTCACGTGTTGGATTTCAGTACCATTCAGTTAGATGAGAGCTTGGGCTACAAGGAGGAGCCAGTTGCCATTGTTGATAGACAGGATCGCCAGTTGAGGTCCAAGAGGATTTCTGTGGTAAGAGTCCAGTGAGGGGGCCAACCGGTCGAGGAGGCGACCTGGGAGTTCGAGGAGGACATGCGGAGCAGATATCCCCACTTATTCAGCAGTCCAAGTACTTTTCTATGTCCGTTCGAGGACGAACGTTTGTTTAAGAGGTGGAGAATGTAACGACCCGACCGGTCGTTTTGCATTTTTGAACCCCGTTCCCTTAAATAAGACTTCCCGCACTTGCTTTTGCTAATTTATGACTTGCGGGGATGGGTGGTTCGGAAGTTAGAAGAGTTTGAGCAAGAATAAGTCTAGTTGCTTCTTTAAGTTTCTTTAAAAAGGCCAAGTTTGACTTCGGTCAACATTTTGGGAAAACGGACCCAGAATCGTGATTTGACAATTTCTCAGGGTCCGTGGGAAAATATGGGACCTGGGCGTACGCCCAGAATCGAATTCCGAGGTCCCTAGCCCGAGTAATGAATTTTTATGTGAAATTGTTAAGTTAAAGTTTCAAAAGTTTAAATAAACTAAGAAATTATTGTTTTCCTAGGTATCGTGTTTGGATCTCGATTCCGAAACTTGGTACAAGTCCGAAATATCAGTTAAGACCTACCCGTAAAATTTGGTGTCAATTTGAGTAGTTTAAGGGCGTTTTGACCCGTTGGAGGAGAATTAAGAACTTGAAGTTCAACGATTTGATTCATTTGTTTTTGGGGTTGATTCCCCGATTTAGCGTTGTTTTGAGTGTTTCGAGGGTTCGAGTAGGTCCGCCTCGTGATTTTAGACTTACCGGTATGTTCGGGCAGGGCACGGGAGCCTCGAGCGTCAAACGAGCGAGGCTCGAGTGAAGTTAGAATTTGGAAAATGTCTGAAGCTTGCTGCTTCTGTCATAACCGCATCTGCGGTTCTTGGACCGCAGAAGCGGGACCGCAGATGCGATCAATAGTTCGCAGAAGCGGAGAAGGGGCAGGCCAGGGGAAACCGCAAAAGCGGCCCAGGGACCGCAGAAGCGATTCCGCCTATGCTGCCCCCAGACCGCAGAAGCGGTCGAGCCCCAAATCCCAAAAGCCGCAGAAGCGGCCAAATTCCGCAGAAGCGGAAATACTTCTGCAGATGCGAAAATAACTGGGGGCAGAAGGGTTCATTAATATGAACCCAAACTCATTTCTTCCACATTACTCTCAACACTTAGGCGATTTTGGTGATTCCAAAGAGGAGGTTTCAACATAACATTGCAAGTTTGGGATTGTCCGGCTTCGAATTAAGGACTTGGGCTCGTTCTTGGACATTGGAAGTGCACTTTGGAGCGAGGTGAGTCTCCTTTCTAACCTCGTAAGAGGGAATTGTCCCCATTGGATTATAAATGAGTAATTGTTGTTAAATGCGGGGGCTACGTACGAACTAGGTGACGAGAGTCCGTGTGTAGCTACTATAATGATAATTGTTCGGGTAGTTTAGGACCCACGTCATGTCTAATTGGGAAATATCTCTTATTTTAAATTGCCAATATGATCATTTTGATTTGCTAGAGACTTGAGGAAATGAGAGGTGGACGTATGAGTTTGTTGAGCCTTGGTAGGAATTCCCTTGTATGTAATTGAGCCTTATGTGTTTTTCTTGATATTTCTTGATGATTATGGATCGGGCAGATCGCCTCGGTGATAATAGATTCATCTATGGTTCGTGCCGCTCGACCCTCGGCAGTGCACAATTTATTTTTCTGTTGGAGTGGGCCGTCGACCTCGGCATGATTGTGCATGATTTATATGCTTACAGTTAGATATGACGTGATCACTTGTTTAATATGAAAAAGGAAAAACTGGTAGTTTAATTATGTCAAGAACGTGAATATGACTCTTCTCTTAAACTTGTGTTATTGGAAATTCTTCATGCTGTATATCTCACTTTATTAATATATTATCTTGA
Organism: Nicotiana attenuata; assembly: GCF_001879085.1. Classification (NCBI taxonomy): domain Eukaryota; kingdom Viridiplantae; phylum Streptophyta; class Magnoliopsida; order Solanales; family Solanaceae; genus Nicotiana; species Nicotiana attenuata. The sequence continues at coordinate 2,244 of NW_017689958.1, forward strand.
CCTTAGTAAGTATCAAGTCGACCTCTCGTCTCTACTTTTTCGAGATTAGACGGGATACTTACTGAGTACATGTGGTTTATGTACTCATACTACGCTTCTGTACTTAAATGTACAGGATTTGAGGCAGGTGGATCTGGACATCATCCTGGTGCCCATCAGTGAGCACGCTTGGGGACTTCTACGGTGAGCTGCTTCTCTTTCATGCCGATCCGCAGTCGAAGAAGTCCTTTCTTGTACTTTTTGTTCCTGTCTATTTTGATTCAGACAGTAGGATAGTGTATTATTCTTTTGTGTATATTCTACTAGTCGCCTGTAGCTTGTGACATCAGGTTCTGGCACACACAGTAGTAGACATTTATTTTTGGGCTGTATCGCTATTTTAGCACTTTGTGAACATTACTGGTCTTATCTTTAAATCCGATAATCTAGTATAACTGTCTTTGGCTAAAGTAAAATGAGTACTTAACCACATTCCGCATCGGCTGGCCTGACAACGGTGTCGGGCACCATCGTGACCTATTATGGAAAATGGGTCGTGACAACATGGTATCAGAGCACTAGGTTAACGTAGGTCTCACAAGTTACAGGCAAACCTGATAGAGTCTTGTAGATCGGTACGGAGACGTCTGTATTTATCTTCGAGGGGCTATAGGGTGTTAGGAAAGACTACTCTTTATTCATTCTCCATCGTGCAGTGGTCAGTGTACTAAGTTTCCTCTTCTATTCTCTCACAGATGGTGAGGACTCGTGCCGCCGACGTTCCGGACCCGGGAAGAGCTGTTCCCCCCATTGCTAGAGGCCGAGGTAGAGGCCGGGGGAGGGCACCGGCCCGTGGTAGGGGACGAGGGCGTCCCAGAGCTATCCCAGATGCACTACCAGCAGACCCGGCGAGGGATCCCATTATTGAGGAGCAGGGCGAGGCGCCCGCAGCTGTGCCTACTCCGGTGGATTTCATGACTGCGCCGGGATTTTAGGAGGTCATGGGCCGTATGCTTCGGTTCATGGACACTATGACTCAGGCTGGTTTATTTCCAGCAGATCCAGCTACCTCACAGGCAGGAGGGGGAGCACAGACCCCTACCGCACAGGCTCCAGGTCATGCAGCCGCAGTTTATCTTACTCCGGGTACACTACCCGCAGAGGGGGTCCAGCCAGTTGCTGCAGCAGCACCCCAGCCCAGGCCAGCTGTGGACGACGATCCGCAGAAGTTATTTTAGACAGATGGACCAGGTTGCACCCTCCAGTCCTCGGGGGCGAGCGTCATGAGGATGCCCAGATTTCATTGACAAGTGCAGGGATAGACTGCACAACATGAGGATCTTGGAATCACATGGAGTCGACTTCACTACTTTTTAGCTGGAGGGCAGGGCCCGTAGATGGTGGCAGTCTTACTTGCTTAGCAGGCCGGCAGGCGCTCCTCCCCTCACTTGGGGTCAGTTCACTTAGTTGTTCCTTGATCGGTACATTCCACCCTCTGAGAGGGAAGAGCTATGTCATCAGTTTGAGTATCTGGAGCAGGGTCATATGTCAGTGACCGACTATGAGGCGAGGTTCTCTGAGTTGTCTCGCCATGCACTCATGATACTTCTCACAGAGGCAGAGAGAGTACGGAGGTTTGTTGCGGGGTTACATCCCACTATCCGGTCGGGTATGGCTCGTGAGGTAGAGATGGGCACTGGATATCAGCTAGTACTTGAGATTGCCCACCGGATTGAGGGCTACCGTTTGAGGGGTAGAGAGCAGATGCAGCAGGACAAGAGGGCTAGATTCTCAAGAGAGTTCAGAGGTGCCCCAGCCAGGGGCAGAGGTCACTTTGGGAGGGGTCAGCCCAGCAGGCCCCCAGCCCCAACACCACCACCGGCTCGAGGTGCTCCAGCGCGCTCCTATTTTAGCGCCATGCCAGAGAGTTCTTATCGCCCGCCAGCTATTCAGGGTTCATCCAGTGGGTATTCAGGTCCTCCGGAGTCTTCCGGTCCTTATTTCAGTGCTATGCTGGAGAGTTCTTACCGCCCGCCGGCTACTCAGGCTTCTTCTAGTGGGCCTTCTGGTATTCAGGGTCAGCCATCTGGACAGCAGGCCGCCGTGCGGGGACGCAGGCCACATGAGGAGATACTGCCCCAAGCTTAGGGGCAAGGCAGTACAGCAGGGGCAGCAGCCCATGACTCCAGCACCAGCGGTCCAGCCGCCTAGAGGTGGAGAGCAGACTGGTAGAGGTCGTTCCAGGGGTAGAGGCCAGACAGGGAGAGGTCAGCCAGCTACCACTCAGTCAGTTGGAGGCCAGACAGCCGGTGCTCCAGCTAGATTCTATGCTCTCCCAGCCAGGCTAGATGCATTGGCCTCAGATGCCATCATCACAGGTATTATTTCCGTCAGCGGTAGAGATGCATCGGTATTATTTGATCCAGGGTCTACTTATTCATATGTATCATCTCTGTTTGCTCGTTTCCTAGCTATTTCTCCTGAGCCTTTGGGTGTTCCTGTTCATGTGTCCACTCCTGTGGGCGATTCTGTGGTTGTGAACCGGGTCTACCGATGTTGTGTGGTTACTTTCTGTGGTCTTGAGACTAGAGCAGATCTCCTATTGCTCGATATGGTCGATTTTGAGGTTATTCTGGGCATGGATTGGTTATCTCCATATCACGCCGTTCTAGATTGTCATGCCAAGACTGTTTCTCTAGTGATGCCAGGGTTGCCGAGATTGGAGTGGAGGGGTTCCACTGTGGATACACCTAGCAGGGTCATTTCCTTCCTGAAGGCTCAACGCATGGTTGAGAAGGGGTGTTTGGCCTACTTAGCTTATATTCGAGACATCACTGCAGAGTCTCCGACGATTGATTCAGTGCCAGTAGTCCGAGAGTTCGCCGATGTTTTTCCTTCTGATCTTCCTGGCATGCCTCTGGATCGTGATATTGATTTCTGTATTGATTTGGCTCCAGACACTCAGCCTATATCTATCCCGCTGTACCGTATGGCTCCTAGGGAGCTGAAGGAGCTGAAGGAGCAGTTGGAGTAGTTGCTAGCAAAGGGGTTTGTTAGGCGCAGTGTATCGCCTTGGGGTGCACCAGTGCTATTTGTAAAGAAGAAGGATGGGACTATGCGGATGTGCATTGATTACCGCCAGTTGAGCAAAGTCACCATCAAGAACAAGTATCCATTGCCCCGTATTGATGATTTGTTTGACCAGCTGCAGGGTGCTAGGGTGTTCTCAAAAATTGACCTGAGGTCAGGGTATCATCAGCTGAAGATTCGGGATTCAGATGTCCCGAAGACCGCATTCAGGACTAGATATGGCCACTATGAGTTCCTGGTGATGTCATTGGCTTGACTAATGCTCTAGCGGTATTTATGGACTTGATGAACAGGGTGTTCAGGCCCTATATTGATTCCTTTGTTATCGTCTTCATTGACGACATCTTGATATACTCGCATAGCCTGGGGGAGCACGAGCAGCATTTGAGAGTAGTGCTTCAGACCTTGCGAGAGTAGAAGCTTTATGCTAAGTTCTCCAAGTGCGAGTTTTGGCTAGAGTCAGTAGCAT
>NW_017689959.1:0-702 GCF_001879085.1 Nicotiana attenuata
TGAGGCTCGGGGGGGGGGGGTATGGTTTCAGACATATATATATAGAACAACCTAGGACGATCTTGTCCGTTGGATCAACAATCAATGGTTCAGATTAGCTTATAAGAAACGACGTCGTTTTTGTTACAAAAGGCTGGACCGGGTAGTCTGGGGTTTGGACTAACCGGTGTGGGCTTGTGTCAAATGGCTGTAATTTAACTGGGCAAGACGAAATCTTAACCAAAATGGCCCAATTCCGGTATTCTTAAGACAACCCTTCTTCCCGTTTTTTTTTTTTAAAAAAAATGTTTTCACTTTTTCTTTATTTATTTTCTGATTCTTGAAATTCCAAATTGAAACTCAAAAACCAAATTGACACTAAAAAATTATATTTCCTAATTTCCAAATACCCTAATTTCCAATTGAACACAAATTAAGACAAATTAAAACTAAAAATGCAAAAAGTGAAAAGACTATTTTTGTTATTTTCCTTTCTTTTGTTTTTAACACAACTTAACTACTAAAATATGAAATTAAATTCTAAATGCAAATGCCAAGTATGTTTTTTATATTTTTCATTAATCAAAATGCACAAACAAAAAATGCAAATAATTAACATAAAATGTCACAAAAATTCACAAAATTGCAAAACACTAGAAGGGATCATTTTGTTTGAATTTCTGGGAATAATTCATATAGGGAAAAAATCACGTGCTGACAATA
>NW_017689959.1:5256-5780 GCF_001879085.1 Nicotiana attenuata
ATTCGACGAGATTGGCTATGATTCGAGGGGAGCTGAGGGCATGGTTGGAAAGGAGGGGACGGAGGGGAGTTAATGGTGTTATTTTTGGTGGTCGTTGGTATAACTGCCGTCATCGCCGCCGGGTCGGGTTTTGCCGGAGAGTAGTGGGGGCGGCGTGGGGTCTCGTAGGGGTTTGGGTTAGAGACGGATGGTAGGGGGGTTTGAGCGTCGGGGGGGGGGGGGTATGGTTTCAGACATATATATATAGAACAACCTAGGACGATCTTGTCCGTTGGATCAACAATCAATGGTTCAGATTAGCTTATAAGAAACGACGTCGTTTTTGTTACAAAAGGCTGGACCGGGTAGTCTGGGGTTTGGACTAACCGGTGTGGGCTTGTGTCAAATGGCTGTAATTTAACTGGGCAAGACGAAATCTTAACCAAAAATGGCCCAATTCCGGTATTTCTTAAGACAACCCTTCCTTCCCTTTTTTTTTTTAAAAAAAAATTGTTTTCACTTTTTCTTTTATTTATTTTCTGATT
>NW_017689960.1:0-355 GCF_001879085.1 Nicotiana attenuata
GCCTGATTCCTAAAACTTGAAAAGTATTCCCTTGTTCTCCAGGTGGACGCCTGATTGCTAAAATTGAAAAGTATTCCCTTGTTTTCCAGGTGGGCGCCTGATTGCTAAAACTTGAAATGGATTCCCTTGTTTTCCAGGTGGGCGCCTGATTGCTAAAATTGAAAAGTATTCCCTTGTTTTCCAGGTGGGCGCCTGATTGCTAAACTTTGAAATGGATTCCCTTGTTTTCCAGGTGGGCGCCTGATTGCTAAAATTGAAAAGTATTCCCTTATTTTCCAGGTGGGCGCCTGATTGCTAAACTTTGAAAAGTATTCCCTTGTTTTCCAGGTGGGCGCCTGATTGCTAAAACTTGAAA
>NW_017689960.1:4567-5780 GCF_001879085.1 Nicotiana attenuata
TTTTTTTGTGATTTTCCCATTTTATAAAACAACTAATTTTCACTTAATCCTAAAATGTAGAAGTAAATCCTAAATGCAAATGCAACATATTTTTTTTGTATTTATTATTTTTTCAAAATTAACACGCACAGACAAAATGCAAACAATTAACATAAAATGCCACAAAAATACACAATATTGTGAATACTGAAAGAAATTATTTTGTTTTGAAATTATGGGAGTAATTCATGTAGGGCAAAAATCACGTGCTCACACAAGGCATGCATTGAGGATTGCGCTACGTCTTGCAAGGTATCAAGCCTGGCACATTTGAAGAACTTGCAACTCGTGCCCATGACATGGAATTGAGCATGGTCTCCCCTGGAAATGAAAGGCTGCCTATCTATGAATCTCGCAAAGGGAATGACAAGCAAGAAGTCAGGAAGTGGGGCAAGTTCGTACCCAAGTCAGAAAGCAAAGAAGCTATGAATGTCAACACGTCACCTGTGAAGTTCACGGCGAAGGTGAGCAAGAAGCAGAGTATGAAATCCACTTCTTTTCAAGATAAGCTAAGTGGAAAGTTGACTCTAAAAGAAATACAAGAGAAAGAGTACCCATTTCTGGATTCTGATATGCCAGCCATTTTTGAAGAACTCCTCGAGTTAAATCGTATTGAACTTCCGGAGATTAAGCGACCAAATGATGTTGGGAAAACAAATGACCCAAATTACTGCAAATATCATCGACTTGTAAGCCACCCTCTGGAGAAGTGTTTTGTCTTCAAGGACAAAGTCATGGACTTGGCTCGTAAAAAGAAGATCGTGCTTGAAGATGAGAAAGCAAGCACGAACCAAGTCTCTATCACTTTTGGCTCATTAAGTCCAGATGAGTTATGCAGTTTTAAAGGAATCAAAAATGGGGAATTACTGGAGAACAACAAAGTTAAAGACGATCAACCTGATGATGATGAAGGTTGGGCGCCTGATTGCTAAAACTTGAAAAGTATTCCCTTGTTCTCCAGGTGGGCGCCTGATTGCTAAAGCTTGAAAAGTATTCCCTTGTTTTCCAGGTGGGCGCCTGATTGCTAAACTTTGAAAAGTATTCCCTTGTTTTCCAGGTGGGCGCCTGATTGCTGAACTTGAAATGTATTCCCTTATTCTCCAGGTGGGCGCCTGATTGCTGAGATTTGAAATGTATTCCCTTGTTCTCCAGGTGGGCGCCTGATTGCTGAAAT
>NW_017689961.1:0-2278 GCF_001879085.1 Nicotiana attenuata
ATATGGCTTATATATATATATGTAATATATATAGTTACGCTGTACTATGCACCAAGTATAAGCGTATTAGGTAATATTATATCGAATATGGCTTATATATATGTAATATATATAGTTACGCTGTACTATGCACCAAGTATAAGCGTATTAGGTAGCGACCAATGTTGGTCGCTATTCTGGTCAAACGGTCAGAACTTAGCGACCAATGCTGGTCGCTATTTTGGTCAAAATAGTCAATACATTTTGGCTACCAAAAATAGCGACCAAGGTTGGTCGCTTTCTGTAAATACAGTAGCTAAAAAACGGGTTTTCCCTCATATTCTCTTTTTTTTTTCTCTCTCTTCTCTCTCTCACACCCAAACTCCCCATCCCCTTTTGTCTCCCTCCATCGACGCCGCTGTCCCCCTCCACCCTCCACCCGCTGGAGGCAGCAGCAGCTCCACCGCCGGTGTCCTTCACTGTCCAGGTAGGTTTCTCTCTCCTTTCCTTATTTTTTTCGAAATACACAGATTTATTTTAATTCTTTGTAGTTTGATTTGTAAAATTAATTGTTCTTAGCTAAATTAAATGTAGGATAATTATTAGTAGCTAAAATAATTAGTTTTACCTACTAATTTGGGTAAAATGGGTTGAAGAGAAGAAACCCTAAATTTTTAGGATTTATGTTAAGTCTTGTTATGGTTGGGTCAAATTAGAATTTAGTTCTTGTGAGGATTAGAATCTAGATCTGATTATCTTGATATTTATTTTATTTCATTGTTTGACTCATGTAGATTTTCCTAAATAGAACTTTTCTACTTTATCACAAAATTGAAACACGAAGAATAATTTTAATATGATAATGCAGTAGTATTGCAGTATCAACAAACAAATTGATAGTAACACAAAAAAATGAAGGTGCGGACTTAACTTGTAGAAGAACAATTGATATTTCTTTCAGAAAAGGAATGGCCAGTGAGAACAATTGATATTTCTTTTGTTCTTGATTAGATGGAATATGGTAGCCAATCTAAAATCCGTTTAATTAAATGATAGATAATTAATAAATTTATCTTTGGAAGTTAGGAGTTATTAATTTGAGAATACACCCCTTATATTTATAAATAAAACACTTTACCCATTACATTATTGGGCATATTACACATATATAACTACATACTTAGGATATGAATTGAAATTTTGGTTTATGTATTGGAATTCTAGATTATAAATTGAAATTTTAGGATATGACTTGAACTTTTGTGGATATGAGTTGAACCTTTAGGATATGAATTGGACTTTTAGTTTATGAATTGAGATTTTGGTTTATGTATTGGAATTTTAGTTTATAAATTGAAATTTTAGGATATGACTTGAACTTTTGTGGATATGAGTTGAACCTTTAGGATATGAATTGGACTTTTAGTTTATGAATTGAGATTTTGGTTTATGTATTGGAATTTTAGTTTATAAATTGAAATTTTAGGATATGACTTGAACTTTTGTGGATATGAGTTGAACCTTTAGGATATGAATTGAAATTTTGGTTTATGTATTGGAATTTTAGATTATAAATTAAAATTTCAGGATATGACTTGAACTTTTGTGGATATGAGTTGAACCTTTAGGATATGAACTTTTAGGATATGACTTGAAATTTTAGGATATGACTAGAACCTTTAGGATATGACTTGAACCTTTAGGATATGAATTGGAATTTTTGTTTATGAATTGGAATTTTAGATTATAAATTGAATTTTTTTGGATATGAGTTGAACCTTTAGATATGAATTAAAATTTTGGTTTATGTATTGGAATTTTAGATTGCGGGAGGATTTTGTAGAAGGGGTTGATGGTAATATTAGACATGCAATGGAACTTCCACCAAGAATAACTAAGACACAGTACCTGGCAGAGTGTGCCTTTAATTGTTCTTCTCATTAGCGACAACGATGATGAGAATGCAAGAACATGTGTTTCAAATAGTTATGGTGTAGGTAGGAGTTTAACATTTCCTAAGTAGATAAAAGAAGAGGTAATAGAGGAATTCTATACTTCAATTTCCAAGAGGAAAAGGAGTTTAATTGGGAGTGACAAGGTTGATGGTGATGGAATATTTTCCGTTGGTCATGGCAGTTCCCATAAAACGGGGATCATAAGACTCTATGATGACAGAGATTATAGGAAGTTTTGTTCTTAACTTTCTTCCAAGTCTGATCCGTACAAGCTTAGTGGGATATTGGTGATATATTCTTCGGATTCAGAAGAATATATCACCAATATCCCATTAAGCTTGTAC
>NW_017689961.1:5310-5780 GCF_001879085.1 Nicotiana attenuata
TTAAAAAAAGTAAAAATTTAAAAGTTCCGTTACCGGTTACGGACGACGTCGCGTTTTTTCTTTTCTCTTGATTATGCGCACACGGCACACCTCCCATGCCTTAAAATTAATCTACATGTCTAGAGGCAAGTCTATACATGTAGTATATACAATACATACATATTATTATTATTTTTTGGTTTCTCACCCGGTGTCCGTTACTGTATTGGAGTCCGACTATATCCGATTCGCGCCGCGTAGGTCCCCATTCAAGGGGAAGCGCTCCCTATCAAGGATTTTTTCATACCCAGGGCTAGAACTCGAAACCTCTTATTAAGGGAAGAACAACCCCATACGATGCACCACATCCTTTGATGGTATACATATTATTGCTTCTTCCTCTTTTTCTTTCTGTTTTTTATTTTAAGAAATTATTATATAGTAGAAATATACAATACGTGAAGGGGAGCCTCGGAGCAACGGTAAAGTTA
>NW_017689962.1:0-936 GCF_001879085.1 Nicotiana attenuata
TTCTGTTTCCCTTGTATGCAAATCAAAAAATGTTTTTGGGAGTATCGCTAGTCACTGAGGATGGGTAGGTTAAAATAACCTAACCCCAGAAATACACGTGCTGGTGTAGGAGTGCATTGTGATTATTCCCCTTATTTGGGATGAGAATGATGTGATGAGAATGTTCCCCAAATTTGGGATGAGATGATTACGAGCAGAGGGTGATGTCGATCCACAAGGAATTATGGTGAGACGGCCTAGCGGATCGGATCGTGATCGGGTGCCATGCCGCATACATGGTGGTGATTGTGTTTATGATTACACCTCCATCCGCACACATTGGGGTGAGGCGGCAGGGCTGCTTTGTGTAGAGATTGTGTTTGTGATTACACCTCCACCCACACATATTGGGGTGAGGCATCGGGGCCACTTTGTGTAGAGATTGTTATATATGGGATGAAACACTTATGGCTAAGTGTCAAACGATCGAAACAATTGCCCGTAGTTCTAGAGATACATTCGATATTAATGAATTGTTTGGTGAAAGATTAATGGTGTGGGAGGTGATTTCTGTCAAGTACTACCAGTAGTTCCAAAATCGACAAAACCATAGACCGTAAAAGTTAGCTTGCCAAAGTTATACTTCTGGCCTCAAATGAAAAAGATTCAACTCACCAGAAATTCAACTCTTTGCCTTGCTGATCAACTGTCCAGTAGTATGCTCATACTGTGCCAAAACATCCACAATCTTCTGCAAAGAGTAAGTATCTGCAAAGGCAAAGATAACAGTGTCATCAGCATAGGCTAGATGGTTCAAAGGATCAGTCCACTTTGGCATTCCATATCTTCTAAACTGCTTGTCATCAAACAATTTGTTCAATGACCTTGACAAGACTTCAGCTGATAAAATGAACAAAGCTGGGGATAGAGGATTCCCTTGCTTCACCCCCCCCCCCC
>NW_017689962.1:5094-5780 GCF_001879085.1 Nicotiana attenuata
AGCACCGCTGAGACATTCGGCACAATCCACAAGAGAGAGAACGTTATCGTATATCGGGTCACTTATTGCATCACAAGGTCAAGGACATAAGTAAGCATAACTTTACCATCAATCAATTATCACACAAATAAATCAAGGTATTGAGGTTGGATATAATATGATATCTATCAAATTTCCATTATAAGTTTTATATAATTAAACGTACAAATTGAATTCAACTAATACCAGTATTGCATGGTAAAGTCCTAAGTCTACCCGGACATAAACATGATTCTAGCTACCTACGAACTCTCGTCGTCTCATGCGTACAGTAGCCCAGAAAACATATAGCGCATAACAAATATATCACCTATGGGGTAGCTTCCCTCTAACAAGGTTAGACAGGAGACTTACCTCGCTTCAAAATCCGATAACCGGCTCCTACGCCCCTCTAACACCTCAATTCGATGCCAAGCGATATGAAACTAATCAAACAACGTGCAAGCCAATCAAAATATACTCCAATACTTGTAATTTAAAAATTTATAACAATTCCCAACTCCACTCATAGCATCAGGAATCTGATGGCCCAGCTTTTGAAGACCAATTTTAAGTTCTCCAAGGTTAATCTTGCCTTTCTTTCCTGTATCCATCTGGTCAAATGCTTCCTTCATTCCAGCCACTTCCTCTGCTGACAAAAACTCCGC
>NW_017689963.1:0-5780 GCF_001879085.1 Nicotiana attenuata
TGAGATGCCTCTTAAGTTGATATCTTTGATGTATGGGGTATCGAGTTTTATGGGCCCTTTTGTAAGCTCGTTTGGAAACACTTACATTCTTGTAGCGGTTGATTATGTGTCAAAATGGGTGGAGGATGTGGCCTTACCCAACAATGAAGCTAGGAGTGTGGTGGCATTTCTGAAGAAGAGCATTTTCACAAGGTTTGGTACACCTTGGGCAATTATTAGTGATGGAGGATCGCTTTTTTGTAATAGAGCTTTTGATGCCTTGCTTTCCAAATATGGTGTGAACCACAAAGTTTCTACGCCTTATCATCCTTAAGCAAGTGGCCGGGTTGAAGTGTCTAACAGGGAGATCAAGAACATTTTGTCCAAAACAGTCAATGCCAATAGGACCAATTGGTCTAAAAAGTTAGATGATGCTCTATGGGCTTACCGGACCGCTTACAAGACCCCGATCGGTATGTCACCGTACCGGTTGGTGTTTGGGAAAGCATGTCATCTACTAGTGGAGTTGGAGCATAAGGCCATGTGGGCCTTGAAGAAGTTGAACCTTGATTGGGATATAGCTGCTAATCTTCGTGTTGAACAACTCAATGAACTTGATGAATTCCGGTTCCATGCCTACTCTAGTTCGTCCTTGTATAAGGACAAGATGAAGTACCTTCATGATAAATATGCTCGTGGAAACGAGTTCAAGTTTGGTGATTTGGTTCTCTTGTTCAATTCTCGGTTACGTCTGTTTCTGGGAAAGCTTAAATCAAAATGGAGTGGACCGTTTGAAGTTGTGTTGGTGACCTCTTTTGGTGCTCTTGATTTGAAAAACAAAAATGGTGAAGTCTTTAGAGTGAATGGGCACCGTGTCAAGCATTATCTTGGGATGTTTGATGATAGCCATGTTGTGGCTGTTGTTCATTTCAAATGATTGGATGGTAACATGCGTCGTGCCGCGACGTTATATCAGGCGCTTCTTGGGAGGCAACCCATGTGTTTTTCTTCTTGTTTTCTTTGATTTTCTTTGTAGTATAGGATTGATTTTTTGGGCTAAATGGTTGTGAGATGTTACATGATTGAGTTGATGTAGTGCAAGACATAATTGAAAAATTGCACAAGTCTCTGAAGTTTCCGGTGCGGCCGTACTACCACTTTGTGCGGTCCGCACTGGTAAAGGGTGACAAAAATTGCTCTCTGATGTTTGCCACCGCGACCGCGATTGGTTTGGTGCGGTCCGCGGTGGACCACCGCGGTCGCGGACCTTTTTATGCGCACCGCAGTGGGTTACTGAGTTGGACTTGAACATAATAGCCTAGTGCGGACCGCGGTCCATTTTGTGCGGTCCGCACTGGTAGGTGAGAATGGGCCCCAGGACTTTTTCTATAAATAGTCTCTGAGGGCCTCCTTTTACCCTTTTCGAACCCTTCACTCTGACACTAAGAAAAAGCACTGTTCATAGCCTCTTCTGCTCGTAATTAACTTCTGGAATTAATTAGCTCATTTTATCTCTATATCTGGTAACATTTCACTCAATTTTTCTTTGTTTAATTGTATAATTTCATTTTATTTTCATTTTTCTTAGATTATAGTTCTTCTTCCCGTAATTAGTTCGATTTTTAGGTTAAGTTAGATTAAATGATGACTCACGTGGACTTAGTGAGCATAATGGACTGGGTAATCAATTAGGGACTCTAATTAGGAAAAAATTTCAACTTAAAAGCAAAATTTGGAAACCCTAGTTTAGTGCCAAGTCTGGCACCCTCTACGGACCGCGGTCAATTCAATGCGGTCCGCGGTGCCCCAGTGCGACCGCAGTTGCTTTTGTGCGGTCCATAGTGACGAGGTTCAGAGGCTATGTTTTGGAACCCCCTCACTTGTGCGGACCGCGGTCGTTTCTGTGCGGTCCGCGGTGGTTCCTGTGCGGCCACACTACCATTTTGTGCGGTTCGCACTGGGCAATTTCTGCAACTGTCTGCAACACTGTGTTTTTGGTCTGCAATTTGTTCTGCTGCAATAACTTGAACTGCCTTGATTGATACTAACAAATACATTGAATGTTGTTTGTAGACAATGGTGAGAAAAGGCCCAAAACAACCGGGAAAAGGAGAACTCTCCCGGGAGGGAAGAAGAAGATGATAAAACTCACTCCCCAAGCTCGGGAAAACATAAAAAAGACCAGGAAACTAATCAAAGCTGCAGACAGAGCTGCTTCCTATTCCTCGGGGAGTGAGTATCAACCATCCAGGGAAATTTCTTGAGACTCCGTGCCAGAATATGTTGAAGATTGGCCGGAGAGATTTAGGCTAAGAGATACCCCTCCACCATCACCCATTGCCCAAGCACCAGAGCATGTTCCCACTGAGTCGTCTGAGGGCTCAGCAGCCGGCAGTGGTGAATACTCCACCTCCCCCACAGCTTCATTATCCGGGGAGAGTGCAGACGGAGGTGAGGAGGAGGTACGGGGAGATGAGGAGATAGCTGAAGGTGGTGAGCCTCAGGTGGGAGGCATTGCCCGACCTAGAAAGCCTGATGTTTGGGAGGATAGGTTTGTGAGCCAGGTGGCGTACCACAAGTTTAGGGAGTGGTGGCCGTGAGAAAGTTGATACCGGAGCGGAGTTTCATTGACAGAGATCTATTACCCCACAACCCTGACGTGTAGACGCAGTTCAGAACTAGAGTGGGTTGGGAGTACTTTTTAGATGACTGTGTGGATGCCAACGAACACATGGTCAAAGAGTTCTACTGCAATGTAGCCCACATCAAAAATGGCTCCAAAGTGACCAAGGTTCGCAATAAGACAGTGTTATTTGATGGGAAATACCTCAACGAATACTTGGGCTTCAATGAGGAGGATGAAACTTTGTACATGGCGAAGTTGGAGATGGGGGAGCAGGTCCGTCCCTGGTTAGCTCAGTACCTGGCAATCCCAGGTACCGTTCTTGATTGGTTGACTGCTGGGGTCAAAATATTGCGGAGGACCTTGAACTTTGAGGCGAGGAGTTGGGAGACATTTGTTTGTAGCCGGTTGGATCCTACTACACATGACTAGACCCTTCCTCTCCACCGGGCTATTTTGGTTGCTTCGATTATGCGGGGATACCCCATAAATGTGGGGAATGTGATGTCCCGCATTATCTCGTTAGTGGGAGCAGAGCATGACCAGAACTACCCTTTCCCTAGCACCCTCACTATGTACTTTTGGGACTTGGAGGTGGACAAGAAGCCCTACGACGTCAAGGTTAAGGCGACGACCCCGTTCTCCTGGTATAGCTTGAAGGGGAATGACAACCCCAAGGACAAGAACTACAAATCCCCTACTTCTGCCCCAACTGGCCAGTTTGAAGAGCTAGTTGTGGTAGAGGTCCCTGTTGAGCCTACTTCCATTTCTGCTGATATGCCTCTCGGACCCTCCACATCTTCAGCCATTCCTCCTGGCCCTTCCATATCAGCAGGCTGGGAGATCCCATCTAGCCGGGCCCATCCCATCACTGCCCACCGGCTAAGCCAGGCCTTGCTAAATATAAACAACTGGATGCAGACTGCCTCGTCCAAATTGTCCACATTGACTACTACTGTAGAGGCTCAGTCAGCTCCCCCAGCCCTAAAGGTACCCCAGTCGATCGAGGATGCGCTCAAAGAGATACTTGAAAACCAAAAGAAGATCCTCGCCACTCAGGCTGCGCTCTCAAAGGCAGTGGATTCACATAGCAAGGCTCTCAAGGAGCTTGCTAAGGAGCATAGGAAGTTGCGGAAGACACGGGCCTCCAAGGAGTCCGTGAAGGAGCTGCGGGCATAGGTTGATAAATTGAAGGCAGACTAGCTGCCTTTGGACTTGTTGCTTGATGATCCAGTTCCAGCAGCTCATCCACAGCCGGAGCAGACCTAGAGGCCTCGGAAGAGGAGGAGGACGATCCCTAGAGCAGATGATGCCATCATCCAGTTGGCGGAGCCACCGGAGGCTTCCTCTAGTCAGCCACAGGATGTACCAGTTCCAAAGCCTGTCCAGGTCCAGGCCCAGGTCCCAGTAGCAGCAGAGCAGACCAACGGGAACCAGTCTGAGGTTCCCGAGCACACAGAGAACCCAGGGACCATCCATGATCCTATGTAGACAGACACGGCTTAGGGAGTCTTCTATATCCTTTTTCTATATTTTTGGTGCTTATTTAGACTAGCTGGCATTAGGGACAATGCCAGCTTTCATTTGAGGTGGTGAGCCCTACATTTTTGTGGATGACTGTATAAATTGATATTTTTGTGCTTTCTTGACTTTTCACATTTGGTCTGTATATAATTTGATATTATCACACTTTTATTTCACTTTTGGTCTGTATATAATGTTACATCATATTGTATATATTCATCCCTCGTTGTATATTCAAATCCCCTCTTGTATATATTTATTCTATTTTCCGCAAAAATTTTCGTTTTTAGCTTCTTATTTGTGATTCGTAGCTTTTTGTTTTCGGAGTTTTCAATAAGCCTTTAGTTTACTTAATGCCACGGTTCTTTCCAAAGGTGGAGTGTTGTGTGAACCAGGTGGCTCTTCCCAATTATGGATGGCGTGACAACCTTCTTAAGGGTTTGAGTCCGTTTTCCTTTTTTCTTTTTGGTTTTTAGTAGTTAGTAGTTAAGGGTACCTCAAGCAAAGCTTCACTTAGGCCTAGCACATTTGCCTTTGATCTTATGGTCAAAAACAAATTGTTGTGTTTAGGATGGTGAAAAGTTGTGACCTTGAGACTCTTGCGTTGGCCGATAATTATCAAGTGGTTTTTCGGGACCATTATGTGCTCAAATCTAAGGTCGTTGTGGCCCCCGACTCTATGTCTTTAGCAATCCCTTAGCTTGTGTGTTGAGTAATTGAATTGCAAGTCCAAGTCCCGAGCCATTGGTCTAGAACTTGCCCTGAATGTTTGTTGAGGCGAAATCCTAGGTGAATTTTGACTTAAGACATGATCATAGGCTCTCCTTGATCCAAATGATAGTTCGACCAATTCCATAGCCTGCCAGTGATATGATCCCTAGTTACCCCTTTTGAGCCTTAAACCTTTTTCTTTCAAGAACCATGATACAAGCCTATACCCGTTCTAAAAGATACCCTCTCTTGGTACCCGATCTTTCCTTTAGCACATGGCAAAAGCATACGTTTGGGAGGAGAGACGAGGATTGCAACAAAGTGGCAAACAGGCACAAAAATGAAGAAAAGGAAAGGCAATGAAGAAGAAAGAAAAGCAAAAAAGTCAAAAAGAATGTTCAATGTGAAAAAGAATAAAAAGGGATTCAAGAAAAGCAAAGAATGAAAGGTGTGGAAACTTGAAAAAAGGAAAAAAGTTTGAAATGCTTAAGAAAGAGTGACAATGTGTCTCTCTACCCCCGTAGAAATAAGTGAAATGACTCAAAGAGTCAAATGAAATTGTGCCAATTGAATCAAAAGAAGTGCTTAAGGGAAGATGGAACCCACTTGAACAAAAACATGACCTACCCTGGATCAAAAGCCTTCATAATGACTCCACGAAAGTCCTATATGATCTTGAGTCGAATGAAGCTTACATTAGTGGATACTTACATAAGGGGCAAGCATATGGTACTTAGAGCCAGACTTGTAACCTTTCCTTGGGAGAGATGAGTGAATTTCCAATAACATCGTTTTGTGTGCCAATATTCTAAAGGTGAGATTTGCTTAGGGAGAGTTGAGGATGTGTGAGTTTGGGTTCCACAATGACCAAAGTAATTGAAAAGAGTTCTTTGATGTGTTGAGTCAACTCTTGATGCTCTTGTGTCTCACTTGATCCATGGTT
>NW_017689964.1:0-5780 GCF_001879085.1 Nicotiana attenuata
AGATAGATAAGCATTAAGTTGGCAATAATTAGTATGTTAATTATCAAACGTAAGAAAAAATAATAGTGAACTAATTAAACATAGATTAAATTTTTAACTAATTTTTTATTTTATGAATTGTGATGGTCCAAACAACCTGTACAAAATCTATAAATTAACTCAAATTTGAAATCCTTCAAATCTAAAACATGAAATAGAAAAAGATATGTTAAGAGAAAACAATTGAGAAGTTAGTGTAGTAGATTTTAAGATAACGAGCAAATAAAAACCGCCTTATATATAAAATCCGAACCATTGTCAAAAAAAAAAAAAAAGAGATTGCTAGCTATGATATATTCAATAATAATGCAAAAACGACTTTTACTTCTACTATTTTTTTTTTTTTTTATAGATGTATGTATTTTGACGGGACTGGTCATTGCTTGATTTTAGCATATTATCAAAAAAATTTCACAAAATTGCTAACGCGGTTACAAGTGCAGATTTTAGGGCTGGTTAATTATCATATCACGGTTCCTATATTACACATGTTGTCTATAATGGATCCGCCTAGAAAGAGTATTGCCAGACTTTAAACTGGTCAACAATTATAAACTACCAAGAATTCACAAAAGACGTATTAATGATTTTTTTTTTTCCCCTTCTTCTTTGCGATGCTTTGCATATTTTTTTTAACTCATATCCATGCTTAGTAACAATCACAATATTTNCCAGGCCGACAAGAAAAATGAAAGGAACATAAAATGAAAGTGAAACGTACCCTTAAGCCTATAGCGGCCACTTCGTGCATCAAACCAATATCGGGAACGTTCTGAAGAGCCTCACTCTCGGCGGTGGAGCACAAAAGGTCAAACTGCGGCACCAGGTCTTCCGTATCTCCCAAAAGGTTGATATCCGATGGAATCTCTAGAATACGGGATGACCCTCCCGCCTGAACCACTAAACGGGTAAGACCCTCTTCAAACATCCTAACATCATCAGGATCAAGATCAGACTCGGATTCATAGTCGTCGACCACGACACCCTTTTCCCTTCCTGCGGCCGAGGAAGAAGCACGACCAGGTACCTGGGACGAAGGTCCGTCCAAAGTAATAGTAGCGGCCTCGGAAGTCTAACCCCCCGCCACGGCTGGTGGCAGATTAATCACAGCGCCAGGAACTCCCATCGATGGGCCAGACACAGCAGCTGGCACCGCCCCTATAGGCGGAACGGCATCGACTCCTGCCTCAGATCCCGTCGAGGGAAGGTCTTCCCCTAAATATATCACAGCTGAAGGAGCCGTTTCGAACTCCGCTCACCGCCTCTTTAACGACTCCTCCTTTTCCTCGACACGAGAAGATTCCCTCACTAGGGAGATGACAGGGGCTGACCTCTCAGGTCGAGGGGTGACCTCCGCGTGTACGGCCGTAGCCGTAGATTCGACTGAAGCGGCCCTCAATGAAGGTCGGGCAGTAGATACTGAAGCAGGACGAGTGGACGGGGCAGGTTGACGAAAAGCTAATGGAGGAGCCCTCGCTCTCCTCACTCTTCCTGGCATCGATAAACATTACATAAGAAACCAAGTAAAAAGAGAAGGAATAGCGAACGAAGATAATATTACTCACCAGTAAGGGGATTGCGTCCATATTTCTCATAGAAAGACGACCATGTACGGACACCGGCCGTATGAGGAAGGAAGGCGCTCACCCACTCGCAGATACCATCAACAGGTGCAGGAGGTAGCTTTGCGGCTGTAAAAATACAGTTTAGTATTACCAAATTAAAAAATAATAATAAAGGAGCGGTCGAACATTATTCCGACAAAAGGCATAGAAACTTACGGGCGAAGTTCCATTTCTCAAGGAACCCCGTAGGATCCGCCATAAGGTGTTCGGTCCGCACATAAAAGTAATTCTCGTAGAAACGAGGGTTGGCTCGATCGTCCATCTTCACCACCAGACTCTTCGACCCTCGGTGGCGCAAGTGAATCATCGTGCCACGAATGAGTTGAGGGGCGAAAATATTGAGCAGGTGCCTCAAAGTGATCTCATGACCGGCAAGCTCCGCCAACTTAAGCAGCATGAGGAACAATTTATATAGATACGGCGAAAGCTGCGCTGGGCATACCTCATAAAAGCGGCAAAAATATACCAGCAAGAGAGGGAGAGGAAGCGTGTATCCGACAATAAAAGTGTAGCGTAGAACGCGCAATACCCCGGGCGGTCAAAGTGGACTATATCGTCCCCCACCGTCGGCAGTATTTCAACATGGCGAGGGATCCCCTACCTGGCCTTCAATTCTGCGATTCCCTCCTCGGTTATGACGGACGGAGTAGGTTCCAGCTCCTCCCCGGCGGGACTGTGAAAATCGCTCCATGCTTTCCCGGGGCGAGGCAAGATCTCAGCCACCGACGGGACCTCCTCATCTTCTATCACTTCTGCTCCTCCAGTGGCCAGAACATCATTTTTCGGCACCAGAGTCGGGGCAGAAAGGTCAGCGCGAGAAGAATCACCAGCCATTTGAACCAATTTGATAAAGCAAGAGGCTAAAGAAAAGTAAAGACGAAAATTTCCGGCCAACTAAAGGAAATCGAGAATCCGAAGTATCGGGAGGAAAGAGGATTCGCAAAGTTTTCTTAAACAAAGGTAAAGAGTGTGTCAAATCGAATGGTGCAATCCTATTTATAAGGGACGTAAATTTTCCGAGCACAAAATCCAAGAGTCGCCAATTGAGGTTGATAAGGCATGAAACGGTTTAACCCCCCTGGGAACGTGTGTCATAATGGCAGGTAACCATAAACAACACTTCAAGACAAACGATGTTCGAGTTCCGAAACGACTAAATGGTTCGAGGATATCGAAAAGACGTCGTCGCATGGCTAGAATCTAAAGACCATACCCAAGGGGTAGGTAGTCAAATTTCTCTTAGATATGCAACAACCATGATCCGCCTACCAGGCCCGACAAGAAACGACCCCGGTAGACGGAGGGACTAACTGTATTGGTCAAAATCTGACCGTTGCAGTCGGTCTAACCGAGATCCCGTCCAAATGACGAGATAGTGGAAGGCGGCATGGTTTGCACCAAAACCCCGTACTCATAACATCCACTATGATAAGGAACGACCAAAGCAATCGTGGTGCGCAATTGTATCAACCCTTAGTGAGGATTCCATAACTATATATTTTCATAAAAAGGGGGCTTTTTCTCTCTCTGATCAAAACTCTCTCTCTCTGATTTGAACTCTCTCTCTTATCTCTACTCTGTAATTTTCTTAAGAAAGGGAATTTTGCCACGGAAGAAAAAAAAAGAATGATCTTCATCAATTAATGAATGAGGGAATGAACAATATCAATAAGATTGATCGCCCCTATCTCATTTTATGCATTATTTTCTGATTCGCTTATAGATCTGGAGGTTATTAGCTTTGACTAAGATTTACCCCTTCATTCTCTTTGATTGATTTGTTCAAAAAGGTTTCAATATCTTTTGAGTCAAACAATGGTAGATATTGTTCATAGCAATACTTGCCGTAGTATTTTAAGAATAGAAACTAACGGATTCAACAATAAAGCTGCTAAAGAATATGTATGTTTAAATTTTAGAAACATCAAATAATTCATAAGAAAGAAAATAAAAAGGTAAAATTGGTCTTGTATGATTAAAGGACAAAGAAAAAAAAATTACACAAATCGTAGGCTTCCCTTGTTGGAAAAAAGAAATTTTTCTCCTACTTTTTTGTATTCTTTTTATTGTTTTAATATTTATTTTCTTATTAGGAAAAAAATATCAAACACAGAATTATATTTGGATAAAACTTATTTGATTTCGAATTCCTATATAGTAGGAAAATTTTTGCGTTTAAAATTTTATCCAATATAAAATATATTTTTAAAGGGTAAAAAAGACAAACAACATTTCGCTAAGTGCTTTCGTGCTTTTAATATAGTACTAGTCTTTATGTACGTGCGTTGCACGTATATTTTTTGTTAAATATTACAACACATGTGCCGAAAGTAATAAACAATTACACAAATATTCTAAAAAATCAATTGTTAATGAATATGACACAAAGTTCAATAATTAGTTCCTTAAAACTAAAAATAGAAAAATTCAACTTATAGTCGAAACAAAATAATTATTAAAGTTTTGACACAATCATAAAGGACAATATGGAACTCAATATTTTTGAATCACATAATTTGCGGTTAAAGTTGCAAAATCATGTTAAAAATGCAACAACACTTAATATCTTCCTTTGTGATGCAAAAATTTACTTTAGTTAAACCTCATTGATTAAGGTATACGAAAAATCATTTTTCTAAGATTAAGATTCAGTAATGACAATGACAGTGAAAACAAAGATGAAAAGTCATTTAGTCATTTCTGCTTGCATTATTTTTTATTTCATGAAAAAAAAAAGAGTAGATCATGAATAGTCTCAAAAGCCAAAAGGTTATAGAATTAATATTCTTAGCTATTGCACTAAATTTGTTCCGCCTTAGCAACCAAATTGAGTAAGTGACCAACCAAGTTTAAGGTGCTAATAAGTAAACCTACACCTCCGTCCAACAATTCTTTGCAAGAAAATATCAATTATATCTTGAAGGTTTAAAATACTCCAACACACCTAATAATACACCTTTCCCGTACAATATCGCCTAACTTCACCATAAGTACTATTCAGAGTCCTCCTAATCTTGACCTCTTGCATCCAGCTGCACGTCTCAAGGTGAGAATGTGCCTCTATAAAAAATTATAGGGACCTGTTCCTATTTCTCCATTCAATAATAAACTCTAAATTATTCCATTTCTATTTGAATTAGGTCTCTTTTAGCAAAATATTGTAAATTTATAATTGAACTCAGAGGCCTAAAATTGGAAAAACCTAAATATTATAATTCTTTTCCAAAATAGAATTATTTTTAAGGGAAGAAATTACTCTTTCAAGTATTTTGATTGTTATATTATTTGAACAACCGAAAGCAATTGAAATTGAAAGTTCAGTCAAAATCAATCAAATGACCTTTATTGTTGTCCAAGTGAATTTGTGTGGCATTGGCGTTTCACATTATGTTATGGCTTTAAAATTTTCTACTATTTTGGTTTCAAACTTAACTTAATGTTATATTTTTGTTCAACATTCTATGTTACTAATTTTAATAGATATTATATTTTTTTAAGAAATAATTATCTTTATGAGGATATAAAAATCTATTAATATTTTGGCGATATTTTTGTAGTTCAATATTTAGTATGAATATTCGTGACTGACTTATCTTTTTCTACATGGATTCATGGATAAATTTAAGTCTCATACAACAAACTGAAGAAGAATAACTTAATGAAGTATATTTTGTCCAAAAAGAAAAAGGCTACTATATGAAGCATATGTTGTCCAAGAAGTAGGCTAACGATAAAATCCCACATTGTCCGAAAAGAAGTGGTAAACGATTTGATCCAAAATCAACTTTGTATGCTCCATGTATATGTAATTTAAATCGAAAAAGAATTTCAATATTAGGTTATTTACAATAATATCCTTAAATTATACAAATACTTAAGGTTATAAAAGTCGAATAATATTTCAGGGTTATTGTAGTCGTTCAACATTTAGCATAAATTATTCGTGCTTTTATAATAATATAGATAAATAGATAGATAAGCCATTTAAGTTGGCAATAAATTAGTATTGTTAATTATCAAACGTAAGAAAAAATAATAGTGAACTAATTAAACATAGATTAAATTTTTAACTAATTTTTTATTTTATGAATTGTGATGGTCCAAACAACCTGTACA
>NW_017689965.1:0-437 GCF_001879085.1 Nicotiana attenuata
TTTTCGAATTGCATAAGGCTACCATTCGGCCTTCCGAGACTAAACGGTGTCTCTATCTGCATTTTTGCATTGCATAAGGCTACCATTCTGCCTTCTAACTTGCATACGGCTACTATTCTGCCTTCCGAGGTTAAGCTCTACCTCTATCTGCATCTGCATTGTATAAGGCTACTATTTTGCCTTTTGAGGTTAAGCTCTACCTCTATCTGCATCTACATTGCATAAGGCTACTATTCTGCCTTCCGAGACTAAACGATGTCTCCATCCACCTGCATGGCTAAAAGATCGCCACATACTGCATCTGCATGGGCTAAAGATCACCTCATACTGCATCCGCATGGCTGAAATATCGCCTCATACTGCATCTGCATGGCTGAAAGATCGCCTCATACTGCATCTGCATGGCTGAAAGATCGCCTCATACTGCATCTGCATGG
>NW_017689965.1:5288-5780 GCF_001879085.1 Nicotiana attenuata
AGACTAAACGTTGTCTCTATCTGCATTTTTGCATTGCATAAGGCTACCATTCTGCCTTCCGAGACTAAACGCTGCCTCCATCTGCATTTTTGCATTGCATAAGGCTACCATTCCGCCTTCCAAGACTAAACATTGTCTCTATCTGCATTTTTGCATTGCATAAGGCTACCATTCTGCCTTCCGAGACTAAACACTGTCTCTATCTGCATTTTTGAATTGCATAAGGCTACCATTCGGCCTTCCGAGACTAAACGCTGTCTCTATCTGCATTTTTGCATTGCATAAGGCTACCATTCTACTTTCTGAGGTTAAGCTCTACCTCTATCTGCATTTGCATTGCATAAGGCTATCATTCTGACTTCTGAGACTAAACGTTGTCTCTATCTGCATTTTTGCATTGCATAAGGCTACCATTCTGCCTTCCGAGACTAAACGCTGCCTCCATCTGCATTTTTGCATTGCATAAGGCTACCATTCCGCCTTCCAAGACTA
>NW_017689966.1:0-1844 GCF_001879085.1 Nicotiana attenuata
ACCCTCCATTGTTGGGCATGCCTAAAGTTTGCTCTTGCCTAAGCAATACGGCTCTTTACAATCTCCCTATTCCCCTGAACCCTTTATGTGTGCTTACTGTAGGCATTCACATTCTCATCACTCACTTGCACATCATAGCTTGGCTCATCATCATCTTGCACCAACACATCATCCCTTACAACCTTTACTTGGATTGGAGGTACTAGCAACTCCACCTCTACCACTTCTTGTAGCCACCGCCATAGCATGACCTGTATTGTTCCCACCCTTCGGGTTTACTACCGTATCACTACGGAGCAATTACTACCTTCAATAAAGAAAATAACATCTAACAAGAAGCAATTAAACATGGAAGCACCAATAAGCATGTAACAGTTAAGATAGGAAGACAATATATTAGGAACGGGGAAAGGGACATGCTAAACAGATAATTTGGCGGCGCATAGGTACTCGTCACCTCAGCTATACGCCACACACATGGATTTTCACGTAGCAATTAAGTCGGGGATCCCTAATCCCTCAAGTCAAAGTTAGACACAACGCTTACCTCAATCCAACGACCAACTCAAAGCTCAATTACCTCTTTTCCTCTAGATTCCACCTCCAATCCACTCGTATCAAGTCATAATTAATCTAATAACATCAATTATCGCCAAGAAATCGATTCCAATATATAATTATGTGTTTCCCAACATTTTCCCCAAAAAGTCGAAACCCGACCCCGGGCTCGCTTGGTCAAAACCCGAAATTCGGATCAAAACCCGATTACCCATTCACCCCCGAGCCCAGATATACAATTGGTTTTGGAACCTGACCTCAATTTGAGGTCTAAATCTAAGGATGTATTGTGGTCCGGGCCCAGCCCGGGACCGGCCGCGAGCCAAACGGACCAAACGGGCCCGGTCTCTAGTGGTGCAAAAGCCCCCAGTGGGCCGGTCCTTACCAAAAAGCCCGCGAGCCCGGGACCGTTTAGCCCGGGACTGGCAGGCAGGCCTGGGCCGGTTCAAACGGGCCCAACGGCTATTGTTTTAAAAAAAAATTATTTTAAAAAGGGCCAACGGTCAGAATTTTAAAGTCTAGCCTTTGGCCTGCATTTTTAGCCGTTTGGTACTTTCAAAAATAGCCATTTGGCCCCCAAACTTTGTTTTAACCCCAAATTTTTTATAATTATACTTTTTCCCTATTCTCAACTATAAATACCCCTCATTATTTCATTTTTACTCAAAAATTCATCAATCTCTCTCATTTCTCAAACTCAAATTGAAGTATTCAAGTCTTCACTCATCTCTCATTTCTCAAACTCAAATTGTTAATTCAAGTTAAATCATGCCCGGTGATTCTAGATTGCACCCATTTGTTTTGGAACACTTTAATGTGGTAGAAGAAAATGAGGAAGCTTACATAATAATGTGCAAGAATTGTGGTCGAGTCTACACTCGTCGTCGAAAGGAGGGCACAGGCTCTTTAAGGAGGCATATAAAGAGTTGTCTTGCGCGTTCTCCAGACATTCGTATTTAAGATTTTAAGTTGATTTGAGACAATTTGTGTTATTTTAAAATTATTAGACGTATTATGCTTAATGTTCTAGTTTGTTAGATTAATTTTGTCACGACCCGGATTTCCCACCGCCGGGAGTCGTGATGGCGCCTACTAATAGGAGCTAGGCAAGCCAATTAATCATTAACTTTTTAGGCAAACCTCGACAATATTAAGGCAATGAGACATTTAATATAAAAGCGGAAGTTCTAAATATAAATAAACGGAAAACAAGTGCGGAAATTCAATTACAACCTCTACCCAAGACTGGAGTCACTAACTCACGAACGTCTATAGAATACTAAAAA
>NW_017689966.1:5173-5780 GCF_001879085.1 Nicotiana attenuata
AAGTCAGAGATGGCGACCCTGCTGGTCTGGCTAAACAATAGTCCCTCCACCAAGTCTTGGCGGATCCTGCTAGACGAAAGGTGGCGAAGTCAACCCCATTGGTCTCCACAATACCCATAGTCCGAAGAACCTCATGGCAGCTATACAAGAAATCCTGGGGGTCCTCTGAAGAAGCACCGCTGAATGTAGTGGTGAAGAGCTTGGTGAACCTATCCAGTCTCCACAAAGCATCTGCGGACATAGCCGCTTCATCGCCGGTCTGAGTCACAATACCCGGCTGAACTGCCACACCTGGCTGAACCACTGGAACCTGAGCCTGGGGAGCTACCTGCTCCGGAGTACGTGTAGCAGGAGTCTGAACCCCTCCTCCAGCCTGAGAAGTGGCTGGTGCTACTGGAAGCAAACCCGCTCTAGTGACGCTCTCCACAAAGCCTACCAACCTGACCAAAGCGTCCTGAAGAACTGGGGTGGCTATAAACCCCTTTGGGACCTGAGCTGGGCCCACCGGAGCTGCTGGGGCTGGAACCTCCTCATCGATAATCAACATGAGGCTCACCTTTGGGACTGATGCTCGGGGCTGAGCTCGTGCCCCGGCCTCGGCCGTCTC
>NW_017689967.1:0-5779 GCF_001879085.1 Nicotiana attenuata
AA
Organism: Nicotiana attenuata; assembly: GCF_001879085.1. NCBI lineage: Eukaryota > Viridiplantae > Streptophyta > Magnoliopsida > Solanales > Solanaceae > Nicotiana > Nicotiana attenuata. The sequence continues at coordinate 3 of NW_017689967.1, forward strand.
GTCCTATTATCCAGGGAGGTCCTGACAACTTCTAATAATTATGAACCTAAGTTATATCCCCTAGAGGTATTACCCCCACTACATTTGTTGTCTAAAAGGTCTTAAACTACTCCCCATTATCCAGGTGGGTCCTGATAACTTCTAGTCAAAAGATAGTTTTAACCTAAGTTATATCTACTGAAGGTACGACTCCCACTATATCTTGTTATCTGAAACGAACTTTAAAGCTACATCCCATTATCCAGGAGGGTCCTGAAAACTCCTAATTGAATCCTATCTTAAACGTGCAAACTTTGAAACCAACTTATATTCCTATTTATGCTAAATTATGCTACTCATGATTGCTTTAAAATTTAAACTAAGTCCCATTTTCCAGGAGGGTCCTAAGAATTTCCCGTCATACTTGTTTTGGGTGCTTGCTTTTTCCCTAAGGAGGGTTTCTCCGAAACCAATGAAAACTTTCTGCCCCTGTTCCAATCAAAGAAAAATCTTTTCAGTTTAAAAATGTGGTGGTTGGTTTGTGGCCTTGAACTTTGAAGGGGGTTGCTCCTTCACTCCCCTTGATGACTCACTTCCACTCGAGGACCTTGTTTGTTTATGGACTAACCCTTTTCTCTGTCGTCCCCATTACATAAAATTCCTTTTCTCCATTCGGACCCAATATCTTCTATTTGTTGTGTTGCATGAACTGGTGCATCCCCAACCTTTGTGTCTCATATGAACCCCAAAGCACGTCTATTGCCCCCCACTCCGTGTATATGATGTTCTTTCTTGACTTAACCATTGACTTTGGCCCTAGGGTCTATTGCTCCTTCACTTGTCATGATAACTAATTTCCATTCGAAGACCCTTCTTGTTCCTGGACTAACCACTTCCTTTGTAGACCTTAAATCAGAAAATACCTCTTCTCGTTCAGACCCAGCACCCTCTATCTGTTGCACCGCTCATACCGAAATTTACCAAACCTTTGTGTTTCACATGGACTCCCAAGCATATTGATTGTTACCAACTCAGCGCACATGTTGTTCTTTCCTGATTTAAATCACTGGCCTTGGCCTCAAGATCTATTATTCCTTCACTTGCCATACTCCAACAATAACTTTGATTTCTGCTTGGAATACCTCGCTTGTCACTGGTTTACCACCCTTTTTGTCAATCTTTTCACAGAAAATACCTTTGATCCGTTCACCAAGCACCCTCCATCTTGTTTCATTGTTCATGAATTGATATGTACCAAACCCTTGTATTTTACACGAATCCCAAAGCATGTTGATTGTTACCAGCTCAGTGCGTTTGTTGTTCATTCCTGACTTAACGCTTTGATGTGTTCACCAGATCCCGTTTTGTTCAATTGGAAAGCTTGGTGGCAGATTTTGAAGTCATTTCTCAGTTGTTTTGACCACACAGACTCAAGAGGAGGAAGTAAATGAAACAAAAGGAACAGAATGAAGGACAAAGGAAAGAGATGATTCCTAACAAGAAAACTACGAAGTAGAAACCTATCAGGTGTGGATACCAACTCTAATGACCATGACATGCACCTGTAGATATTTTGTCAAGCAAAATCTGATGTTTAGCTCTTGTTGTACCTTTTCACCATGAAACTGGGCTTCAATGCTCCGCTTATCCAATCTGATTCACAATCCTTATTGGACTTGTAGTGCCCGAAGGGTTTTCACCATCAAGCCTCTCTCATTTCGTTCTTTCTCTCAACTTACAGTCGCCTCAAGGTGCCCGTGAAGGTTTTCACCAATAAGACTCTCTCATTTTTGATTTCTCTCAACTCACTTTGCCTTATGGTGCCCGTGAGGGTTTTCACCAATAAGACTCTCTCATTTTCCTTATTTTTTTGCTTGTACCGGAGTGTTGCCCCTGACATGAATCACTTCTGCTTGCTCGTCTTGGCACTTCTTGAAGACTGATCTTGAAGGTCTTTCTTTGGACCGTAATGTGGGCTTTGGGATAGGGTTAGAAAGAAAGGGTATCAAAGGCTCAAAACAATTCAACATGGGTTCAAAATTACAACTTTCGGAATCCGATTTCTCACAACAACAACAACTTCTGTCCCAGTTTCTTCCTTGGGGACTTTTGGATTTTATTTCGGTGTGACTGAACCTCAGAGAGAGGCTGCCTACGTACCCTTTCGGGATCAAGTCAAACGTAGTTCAGGCCATAAAACTACATTCGCTGTTGCGGTCTTTCCTTTTCTTCCACTTTTCTTTTCTTTCCTTTCATTTCTTTTCTTTTCTTTTTCTTTTCTTTTCTTTCTCTTTTTCTTTTTCTTTTCCTTTTTCTTTTCTTTTTCTTTTTCTTTTTCTTTTTCTTTTCTTTTCTCTTCCTTTCTCTTCTTTTTTCTTTTCTTTTCTTTTCTTTTTCCTTTTTCACTGTTTTTCTCTCGTTTCTCCATTTTCTTTCCCCGCTCGAGCTTACGAGTTTTATTATTGATTCCGAAAGAGGGGTATGCAAGAAAATAACCGAGGCTCAAAGGGGTAACAAAGGATAAAGTGTTTGGATAGCAGAACAAAATGCCTTCGTCATTCCAATCTCCAAAACATGCCAAGTACAAACTACACAATTAAACAAACTGATGAAAACATACGTAACATCTTTTGATTGCGCCAGAATTAATAACCATATCCACACATTTGCCTTCTACATTTGTCAATTACCCAGCACCATTGGACAACAATCTCGGTACCACGAACGGCCCCTGTAGACTTATAGCAAACTTGCCTTTGGCTTCAAACCGATGTGGCATGATGCATTTCAACAGTATTTCTTTATGTTCTGTCTGACCCAGTTCCACACCATTTGGGCTCGAAGAGACTTCAAAATCCCTCGACTGTCCTTACATCTTCAACATTGTTTTATTGCTTCATTACTTTTAAAACCAAGCTGAGAATTATGCGTGCATGTCATGTCACCAGAGCCAGCATGAAAAGAATTGCAAAAGGAGAAGAAAACTAAACAAAATGACTAGAAATGGCAGGAAATAGAGAATTGCATTAGACTGACGGTGAAAGGGTTTAAACAACGAAACAAGCAAACTAGACTAGAGTTACAACCCTTGAACAAACCTAAACAACACTACACAAGCTACTACGACGAGACAAACAAGACAAAATGAAAGGATAGAAGGGTTTGAGTCACAAGACAATATCCGGATTACAACCCTGAAATAACCCGGACAACAGAAATGACAACAAAATAAACCACCAAAACTCCAAGAGATGGAGCGTCTTCCCAATTACCAAGTACGGCGGCTTAGCCACTGAATTTCACACCAAGATTGCTGGAATTTTCACAAGACTTCATCACGTTGTTCTGAGTAAACTGCTTCTGGGTTTCTTCTGCCGGCTCATTCTCACAATCAATCATACCCACCATATGCGTTTCATTGTGCATAGGAGATGGATCTTGGCCAGTGTTTGTTGCATCTGGATTTTGCACGACGATGTCACCTGCATCAATAAGCTTTTGAATTGCATTCTTCAGATTCCAACATTTCTCTATGTCGTGCCCCAGGGCACCTGAGCAATATGCGCACTGTTGAGAAGGATCGAACTTCTTTGGAGGAGGGTTCGGCATTTTTATCTGAATCGGCTTCAACATGTCCAGTGTTCTTAGCCTCTGGAACAGACTAGCATATGATTCTCCCAATGGAGTGAAGGTCTTATTCTTCCGTAACCTCTCATTCTTAAACGCTGGAGTGGGCCGAAAACCTGATCCGGGGTGTTTTTGGTAAGCTTGCGGGGGTAGATGGGCATTTTGAGGAGCTGGGTACTGAGAATATGATGTGCGACTTTGGGATTTCTATGGAGAGAAGTGGCATCGGGGAGGGTCATCTAATGCACAAGGATAACCACAGGGACGATGTCGAGGCTGGAAGTGTTGATCAGGAAAACCTATTGGATCGTCTTTTCTGTTCCTCTTTCTTCCAACCAAGCTTGCTGGGATATTCAGAATGCCTTTCGAGCAACTCATGAGCTTTCCTGACTTGATTCCCTCTTCTTCTAGCTCCCCCATTCTTAACACCTCATCGTGAGCAACCTCGGAGGGATAATATTGGGTGTTATGAGCTTTGGGCGGGTGTTCATTGTTGAGAACTGTGGATGTGACCGGAGGGAACTTTTGGGAAAAGATAGTTGGACGACGAGTGATGGAGCTACTAGGGTGGCTGGGAAAGCTGTGATAAGCGGGTAAGTATGGAGAGGGTGGGGGATCACCTGGCGTCATGTCCGGAGTTTGGGTAAGGACAACGTCCAGGAGGTTGGGTGGTGGCGGGGGTGGTGCCTTCCCAGTCATCCATGCCCGATACATGTCTGCCATGTGTTGTCTCAACATCTTTACCTCTTCTACCAGCCCGTTGTCCTGTTCAACCAGTTGCTTTCGGGCACCGGTAGCAACCCACTCAGTTCTATTGTTGTTTGCCATTGCCTTTGTCCTTGTGTTGTAAAGAAATGTTACCACTTTAAAACCACAAACCAACCACCTCTCTGAATGACATGACAAAATGAAACCATCACGTTAGCGTTAGGTCATTTAACATATTGGTACCCGCACATTTGGAGAATGAATGCACCTAGGCAGTTAACAGTTCCTATTATGCTTTTGCTTGGATTGCATTCATCCCGGCTTTATTTACCAAGCCTTTCCTTTAATCCTCCCTCGTGTTTTCCGTTGTTTGTTTCTTGCCTTTCCCTCTTTTGCTTTTCTATCTTATTTCTCCTTCTTTTCTTTTGCCTTGGTTTTTCCTTGTCCCTATTCGCTCCGTTCCTCAAAATTATTTTTCCGCTCTTTTTTTTTTCTTTTTCTCTTGCTCCCTTTTATTTTCTCTTGTTTGACTTTGTTTGGTTTCTTATTTTCTTTTGTTTTTCTTTCCCTCTTTTGTTTTTCTTTCCTTTCCTGTTTTTCACCTCTTTCCTTTCATTCTTTCTTATTTTTCCTTTTTTTTCATTTAGTTACGGTCGAATCCTATGGAGATTGCCTACGTATCACGACCCCGCGTGAATCAGACCAAGCGTAGTTCTTGCAGAATAAATGTAAAGCAAGCAAAACTTTTTGGGAATTTCAATTTTATTGATAGCAAATACGTTATTACAAAGACTCAAAACTGACAAACTAAACAACTAACAGACTCTAATGCAAAAAAGAACCACGAACTCCACCATCCCTATTCTAGCTCAAAAATACAGACTCAATCAACTGACTGACTTTTAACGAAAAGGAAATACAGACTCCAGTAAAAAAGAAATACAAACCCAAATGACAAACTCCAGTAGAAAAGGAAATACAGACTCAAAAGACAAACTCTAGTAGAAAAAGAAATACAGACTCAAAAGACAATCATCAATACATCAAAGCTCCTGGTGCCCGCGGGACATCGTTCGGTCTCGCCGCGGGCCTATATGCAAGTTCCCCTTAGTCTGAATCGTCATCATCCTGCACATTTATTAAGGTGATTTAATCACTTATTTTGACCTAAAAGAAAAAAAAATGACACTATTTTTTGTTCAAATTTCCAATTTTAACACAAACGGCCGGTTTTGCAGTTACGGCCTTTCAGCACTTCGGGGAGAAGATTTTAAGGTCGTGCCTGCTAACCGTTGAAATTGACTCAGGGTGGCTGTTCTTTGAAAAACAGCCTTCCGGCGCCCTTTTTGGGGACATTCGGCTTATTTTAAACAAGAATGGCGGCACCCGACTTATTCATGATGAAATTAAAAAATTCGGCATTTTTGGCTATTTTTTGAAAAAGGGGAGGTTGGACCCGATGA
>NW_017689968.1:0-734 GCF_001879085.1 Nicotiana attenuata
GTAGTAGCTGAGACCTCAGACTGGTCTCCGACCTGCTACTGCTCTGCTGCTGGGACGTGAGCCGGATCAAGGACAGGCTGAACCACCGGTGGAACACTGGATGTACCCTCCTGAACCTGGGCCACCTCTATCACAACTCCCTCAGTGCTAGGGAGTTTCCTCTTCTTCCTCGGCCTGGGGGTCTCCTCCTGCTGTGGCTGAACTGCTGCTGGATCTACAGCTGGGTCCCCGAAGAGTAAGTCAAGTGGCATCTGATCCGCCAAGAGCTTATCCACATCTTCCCTCAACTTCGTCACTGACTCCTTGGAAGCCTTTTGCTTCCTCAACTTCCTGTGCTCCCTAGCCAGTTTACCCAATGCGGTGCTGTGTGCCCCAACTGCCTTAGCCAAGGCATCCTGTGTCACCATCATCTTTTCCTGGTTGGCCAGGATCTTCTTCAGTGTCTCCTCAATGGAAGGAGGGATCTCAACTGTGGCAGGGGCTGACTGTGCCTGAACTACAGTGGCCAAGTTTGACAACTTGGATGTCGCAGCTGACATCCAGTTGTTCAAACTGGCTAGAGACTGAGCAAGCTGGTGGGCAGTGAACCGGTGAGTCTCAATGAAGGGCATCCGGGTCCGCTGCAGTAGATGGACCAGCAATAGTAGAAGGACCCTGAGGCAATGTCTCACTGGTAGCAGGGATGGTGGAAGGCTCAGTGGACTGCTCAATAACCGCTGGCTCCTCAGACTGGC
>NW_017689968.1:5068-5779 GCF_001879085.1 Nicotiana attenuata
TACTTGCCAAAACCCTATCCAAGTTCACCAACATTCTTCACATGAATCTCCCACCACGCTGAAGTCGTCCATGAATATCTCCAAGATATCCTCCACCATGTCGGTGAAAATTGCCATCATACATCTTTGGAAGGTCGCTGGGGCATTACATAGTCCGAATGACATTCTCGAGAAAGCGAACGTGCCATAAGGACATGTAAAGGTTGTCTTCTCCTGATCCTCTGGGGCAATGAGAATTTGATTATACCCCGAGTAGCCATCTAGAAAACAATAAAAGGCCCGGCCCGCAAGAAGATCAAGCATTTGGTCCAAGAATGGTAGTGGGAAATGATCTTTTCTTGTCACCTTGTTCAGCTTTCTATAGTCCATACACACTCTCCAACCCGTAACTGTCCGAGTAGGAATAAACTCATTATTGGCATTGGTCACTACCGTCATTCCACCCTTCTTTGGCACACATTGGACCGGAGAGGTCCATGAACTATCCGAGATCGGGTAAACCACACCGGCGTCAAGCCACTTGATAACCTCTTTCTTTACTACTTCTTGCATCACTTCGTTGAGTCTCCTTTGATGTTCAAGAGATGGTCGTGCATCCTCCTCCAAGATGATCTTATGCATGCAAAATGCGGGGCTTATTCCCCTGATGTCCACCAAAGTCCATCCTATTGCCCTTTATCGCTTTTGAAGCACCTCCACAGTGGCCTCAAC
>NW_017689969.1:0-633 GCF_001879085.1 Nicotiana attenuata
CTGCTGGCAGTAAAATACGAAGAGTGAATCAATCATACCCCTATACGAACTTTTCGATCAACTGATGAACCAGGTTTCATCAGCTATCTATTTAGTGGTCAGTTGCAATAGGTGTATCTATTTCTTTAGAGTCCTCCATTTTAAACTTCTTGATTAGTTCATTTGTATATTTCTGTTGATGAATCATGGTTCCATTTGAGCTTTGTTTTATCTGTTAAGCCTAGGAAGAAATTTACGTTCACCCATCATACTCATTTCAAACTCACTTCCCATTAATTTAGAAAATTCCTTGCTCAACCTATCTGTAGTGGCCCCAAATATTATATCATCAACATATATTTGTACAACAAGAAGATCTTTACCTTTTTCCCTTAGGAACAAAGTGCTGTCAATTTTACCTCTTTTGTACCCATGCTCCAGAAGGAATTTTGACAATCTTTCATACCAAGCTCTTGGGGCCTGCTTGAGACCATAGAGAGCTTTATCTAGCTTGTATACATGATCAGGACATTCTTTACTTTCGTATCCTGGAGGTTGTCTCACAAACACTTCTTCTTTGAGATAGCCATTTAGGAAGGCACTTTTGACATCCATTTGATGAAGAGTGAATTCCATATGTGCTGCAAAGGCTAT
>NW_017689969.1:5062-5779 GCF_001879085.1 Nicotiana attenuata
AGCATAACAAGAAGCAGCAGCCACATACTCAGCTTCAGCAGTAGATAGGGCTACTGAATTTTGTTTCTTGGTAGCCCATGATACAAGACATGAACCAAGAAAGTGAGCCATACCTGAGGTGCTTTTTCTATCCACTAGGAAACCTGCATAGTCAGCATCAACATAACCTACTAGATCAAAATTACTACCTTTAGGGTACCATAGGCACAATTCAGTAGTCCCCTTCAGATATCTCAATATCCTCTTGACAGCAGTCAAGTGAGACTCTTTAGGATTAGCTTGAAAACGAGCACAAAGTCCTACACTGAAAACAATGTCAGGTCTGCTGGCAGTAAGATACAAGAGTGAACCAATCATACCCCTATACAACTTTTGATCAACTGATGAACAAGGTTCATCAACATCTAATTTAGTGGCAGTTGCAATAGGTGTATCTATTTCTTTAGAGTCCTCCATTTCAAACTTCTTGATTAGTTCCTTTGTATATTTCTGTTGATGAATCATGGTTCCATTTGAGCTTTGTTTTATCTGTAAGCCTAGGAAGAAATTTAGTTCACCCATCATACTCATTTCAAACTCACTTCCCATTAATTTAGAAAATTCCTTGCTCAACCTATCTGTAGTGGCCCCAAATATTATATCATCAACATATATTTGTACAACAAGAAGATCTTTACCTTTTCCCTTAGGACAAAGTGCTGTCAATTTACCTCTTTT
>NW_017689970.1:0-757 GCF_001879085.1 Nicotiana attenuata
CCCCAGTTTCAGACTCCAGCAGCTCAGCCAGTTGGAGCAGTTCAACCGGGTGTAGTAGCTCAGAACGGTGATGGAGCAGCTATGTCCGCTGATGCTTTGTGGAGGTTGGACATGTTCACCAAGATGTTCACTTCTACTTATGGTGGCACATCTTCAGAGGATCCCCAGGATTACTTAGACAGTTGTCATGAGGTTCTTTGGAACATGGCGATAGTGGAGACCAATGGGGTTGACTTTGCTGCTTTCCATCTGTCAGGCTCCGCCAAGAAATGGTGGAGAGATTATTGTTTGGCCACCTCAAGTTATTTCTGGGAAAACTCATGTCCAAATGGTCTGGCCCATTCAAAGTTGTGAGTGTGTCCCCCTATGGTGCTACTGAACTCGAGTCGGAGGATGGAACTCAAACTTTCAAAGTGAATGCTCAACGAGTGAAGCATTACCTCGGTACCACAGAAGAAAGGAATTTGATAGAACAATTCGCTCTAAAGGATAGTCCAACAGGAGCCCCCACCACTGAATAGACAATATAGGGTTAACATCGTCGTGCCGCGATATTAAATCAAGCATTTCTTGGGAGGCAACCCATGTGTGGTAACAGTCTTTTGTTAGTTTTCCATTTATGTAGGTTTAGTTGATAGTGTTGAGCAGGTTGACGTGTGTTATAGAGTGCAGGTAGTCCAAAAAATCATGAACAGGGCGCTAGTGCTGAGGAAAATGAAGGAAATAAGGTCCATGGTTGTGGCAACGTATGCGGTCA
>NW_017689970.1:5078-5779 GCF_001879085.1 Nicotiana attenuata
GAACGTTAGAGTTCATGAGTATTTGTTTTGATTTGATGCTAAATTCATAGTTATTGATGTTATTTGATGATTTGATCGCACGAGCAAGTCCGTATGATAGTTTTGGACTTGCGTGCAGTGTTGGTTTGACGCCCGAGGGCTCGGGTGAGTGTTGGATAGGCCACAGAATGTTTTGAACTTAGGAAAACTGTTGTGTCTTGGAGGTCTGCAGGCTTCGCAATTGCGAAGCCAGGCTCGCATTTGCGAAGACTGGGCTGGATATGGAACCTTCAAAATTGCGAAGCTTATGTCGCAATTGCGACCTTAGCAGGCACCGCATTTGCGAACAATTGTTCGCATTTGCGAAAAAGCAGAGATAGTCCATCCTTCGCAATTGCGAATATTATGCCGCAATTGCGAATTCGCATTTGCGAACATATCATCGCAATTGCGATATCTGCGCCAGTGCAAATCATAACTTAGCCGAAAATTCTTCATTTTTCAAACTCCCTCAAACCCTAAACTCTCTTGGGCGATTTTGTAAAGAAAAGTTCTTCTCTAAATCGATTGTAAGTCATGTCTAACTCATTTTCTTTAATCTATAACATCTTTTTACATGATTTCAACTCAAAATCAAGGGTTTTCATGGGGAAGTTGGGTGTTTTGGGTAGAACTTAGGATTTTCAAATTTTGGGGATTTGGACCTCGATTTGAGGTCCGTT
>NW_017689971.1:0-5779 GCF_001879085.1 Nicotiana attenuata
GCTGGTCAATGATTGAATACTCCTTGGCCTGTATCTTTTTCCAGATGTCGCCTGGTCCTGTCTCATGATGGGTGGCCAGTTGGAGGCCTGCTTGCTGGACTCAGCTAGGTATTCAGGGGTATAGACTCTTCCCGTTCTTGTCATTCCCTGTGCTGCAATAGTCTCTTCGAACCTGACCTTGCCTTATCTCCTAGCCTCGGTTGTGTAATCCCAAGGTATATCTTTTGTGTGGAATAAGGGCACAACGGACATTGCCATTGGGATTGGTGCGGCCACCTTTACTTCGAATGGGACATGTTCTTGGGTGGCAAAACGGCAACTTCAAATGGTGATGGTGCCTTTGCTGATGGAGTTGCTTCGAACTCAAAAGAATAGACACATCTACCTCAGTGACCTCAGATGGTTGAATCTGGACCATGATGGGTTTAAGAGTAACTGCAGGCTTCTTTGGATCATCGCCTTCTGTGATCAACCCGATGGATCCCTCGGGATCCCAGTCATCTTCCACCTCAATCATGTGAATACCCCCGCCTTTATGGTCTGGCAGAGGGTTGTTGCGGACATTCTGAGCGGGCTCCTTTGCCACAATAACCTTATTATCGATCATAGACTGGATCTTGTCTTTCAAGGAGCGACATTCGTCGATGGTGTGTCCCTTCATGCCGGAGTGGTATGCACAGGATTTGTTTGGGTTGACCCACTGAGAAGGATTCTCAGGGGTTGAAGCAGGGATGGGAGTGACATAACCGGCAGCTTTGAGTCTCTCATATAGCTGGTCAATGGGTTCAACAATGGCTGTATATTATTTGGGAGCCCTGGGTTAAACTTTGGTCGTGGTCTAGGGAAGTTTTGACGAGTAGGAGGTGACTGATAGTGGGATGGTTGTGTATTGTAGGTTTGGTAAACATGCACGGGTTAGGAATATCTGGGTGAAGTAGGCTGGTATATGGGAGGTGGAGATGGTTGGTAGGCGGGCGGTGAGGGTGCTTGGTAATTTGGAGTGGGCTGATATGTGAGTGGAGGTGTCGGGTAGGTTTGGTATTTGATAGGAGATTTGGTTCTTTGTGCAACCATCACAGCTCCTACGTCTCTCTTTTTGGACACACCACCGGACTGCAAGGCCTTATTTGTAGCTTGCAAGGCCTCGAAGTTTGTGACCATACCGCTCTTAATGCCTTCTTCGATTCGTTCCCCCAACTTGATGATGTCAGAAAATTTTGGCTTTCAATCATCATTAGTCGCTCATAGTATTGCGGGTCTTGAGCCTGGACAAAGAATTTGTTCATTTGTTCCTCCTCTAAGGCAGGTTTGACCTTAGCGGCTTCTGATCTCCAGCGAGTAGCATACTCGCGAAATGTTTCTGTAGGTTTCTTCTTCAGATTCTGAATGTAGAACACATCCGGCGCATTTTCTGTGTTAAATCTGAACCTGTCCATGAAATCAGAGGCCATACCTACCCTACTTGACTTCTTAGGATCCTGGCTGATTTACCAGGATAGTGCATCTCCTTTTAGACTCCTCATGAATAGTTTCATACGGATCCTCTCGTCTTTTCCTATCCCAACCAACTTGTCACAATACGTCGTCAAATGGACCCTGGGATCACCTGTACCGTCAAACATCTCGAACTTTGGAGGTTTGTACCCCTCGTGCAGTTCAACATCGGGCTGTATGCAGAGATCTTCATAATTCAACCCTTCAATTCCTTTGTTTCCTTCAACACCCTGGATCCGGCTAATCAATTTCTTAAGTTCTTCAGCCAGGTTCCTGATAAGCAAATCTTTATCATCAGACTCGGGTGTGCCTGAGATGGGTTGGGTGGAGAGTGGCATGGTCTCCACATAGATGGGGGTGTTATGGTGGGTGTGGAAGTGGTCATTTGTGGTGTTTTGGAGTTCTGGGAGAAGCAATGGGGTGTTGTTTGTGGTGTGGCAAGTGTTGCATTGTGTCTTTAGTGGAATGACATGGGGAGCGGGATGATTTTGTTGCTTTAGGATGTTTTGGGGTGGTGTAGGGTTTTGAGTAGCGGGAAAGGTGATATCTGGGGTGTTGAGCGAGAATGACAAACTTGCTAGATTCCGAACCTGGTCGAGCTCTTTCTGGAACTTTAGCAATTTTTGTTCAAGCTGGGATACATTTTCCTTAGGAACCTGAGTACCATGACCATTAGTGATCTCTACCCGTTCAGTGGAATTCTCCTTTCTAATGCTGTTCAAATCTTCCATTTGCCTTTGTTCTTGTTCTTAACAGGACTTAGAGGAGGAGTGGGTGGAGGGCCCTTGGATCTTGTGGAATAGGATGATGGTACTAGAGTGCTCGAACTAACCTTTTGGGGAGGGGAATAACAAGACAAGAAATAAAACAAAAAGGTAACCAAGTTAGTTGGGATCATGAAAAGTATTGTAATATTTAAACACATAATGCGGGAATGTAAATCGCGTCCTAAAATGGGGACCTCTTTGTGCCTGAGGTAGGCCCAGCGACAAATTAATTTGGAGAGATCAAGATGCTAAATGTCTCATTTTATTGATAGAAAATAAGACGAATCTCAAATCGACACTAAACAACAGGAAATAAAAGTCACTAATGGCTCTTGGCCTTATTACATTTTATATAGCGAAAAGATAAAATCCTATCTACTTGGTCCCTGAAGCACCTTCCCCAGATTCGGCATCTTTGGCTCCGTCGAACAACTTCCCCAGCTCGCGAAGTCCCAGCAATAGGTAGGCCCTGGCTAGATGTCCGCCTTCGTTCTCCTCAGCATTCTGACAATCTTCAACCCTTTTGAGAAACTTTCTTTCCAGCTCCAGTATGCCTCGCTCCAAGTATCCCAGTCGCTTGTTGGCACTGACAGCCATGTCCTTCCACTCCTCAATTATCTTTTGATTGGCTTCTTGTATCTCACGGTGCTCGCTTTCGCATTCCCGGATCCTCTTGCGCAGTTGGTTGTATTTGACCTGTGCCTCGGCCTTTTCATCTACGATCCTGTGACCTTGAACAAACCCAGGCTGGCCCAGACCATCATGATTATCGTCCAACCAGTCGGAATAGTAGGGAGTACAACCGGCGTGGTATCTATCTGGTTCGATGGTATCCTTCCCCATGACGATGTTGTAGTGCCACATATGCTGAGCTTGGCACTTGTAAGGGCTATCATCATCCTGGAAGTCAGCCTGGAAGTGACTCATCTTTTCGATCCTGGGTACAACCTGCTTCCTACCAGCTTGCCTTATAACCCGAAGAGGGACGTAAGGGTATGTTCCTCTCAGACCGATCAATATTAGAAAAGGTGCGTCTCTGGATCGGGCGATGAATTCCTCGGTCGGAAACCACTTGAACATCCATTGTACTTTCTCCTCGGTCAAATTATCAAACAGTTCGAACAATCCTTTGGCATGGGCACAATGCTGAATGGTTGCCCGCCAATTCCTTCCATTAAGGTCTTAGTGACCATAGCTAGTCTGGTGTGGATTCTTGCTTTCTTCATTGGAAACACAATCAACCCCAGGAAACAGAACATGAATACAAAGACCCTTCGATGAATATGCCCTAATGATGTGATGGCAAACTCATCAGGATAGGTACGGTAGGATTTTCTGTGACCGTACCTCTCATACAAATAGTCAAAGGGGATATAGGATTCTTTTAGGCATGTCAGTTATGGATTCTTCTTCAGACCCATCATTTTGAGGAAACCCTTGCCCTTGCGGTTCTTAGGCATCAACAAACCCAGAGTTTCCCATACCAAACCGGCCAATCCTCCTATTTCTTCTAGCAAGGGTGTCATCTCAATGTACCCAAAGCGGAACACAGCCCTTTCACAATCCCAAAACAATGTGGCAGCTTCTATGATTTTGTTGTTGGGTTGAACTTCCAGGAGGAAAGGTAGGTTCCCTAGATATTTTCGAACGAGAGTCTGATCACTGGAGTGAAGATCTTTCCACCAGCTTAGCAGTCTTGGGTGGATGTTGGTAATCATGCCAAATCTGGGGATTTCGTGCCTCATTATCTGCAAGACAGAAGGGTTAGACCGTACCCCCACCGCACTCGACTATTTAACATCAACAATTAGCAATAAGCATTTGGTTCTCCAAATAAATGCACAGAACGTGGTGATGTCCGTTTGGGTTAAGAGAACCAGTGGACTTTGGACAAGGCTATCTTAAAGGATCATTATGTGGACAACATAACTGATCCGGCTAGGTTTGACCATGATGCATGTACAATTTAAATGGAATAGGGTTTCTATGGGGTTTTAGACTGGTACCCTTGAGCAGACAACTCAAGGGGGAAAGGCACGGAACCGTCGACTACACCGTTGATCGACTGGTTTTACCGCAAATATGCCTTTCCGGATTTAGGGGGTAATGATATAGGAAGAGCGCAACAACTCATTATAAGTGTTGCTATGGGATTTGTTTGGCACGAGTGGAATATGATGTTGAGCATGATTATGCTATAAAGAAAACATGTTGTCACGTATTTGCATGTTTAAGAAAGCAGTAAATACAGCAGCTTTTTAACAGTAAAGCAGTAATAAAGAAAGGGAAAGAAGAAGATAAGTCAGTTTTGCTTTGTAAAAGAAATTAAATGCTTAAAGGAATTAAACAAGTAATTGCACATAAAGAAATATAAATTCACAAAAACAGTCTGAAATGGTAAAATCCTAAAATCCCCAGCAAAGTCGCCATGTTGTCGCGCCCACTTTTTCTTGCGAAATCGGGTTTATGACATTTTGGGGCAACTCATTCCTTTTGGGAACTGGGTTTAGCATTTGAAGAGTCGCCACCTAATAAGTTAAGGTGCATTAGGACACCAATAGAGATTCAATTCTAAGTTTGATTAACCAGAGATTGGGTAAGGGCTTGAAATTATCCCAGGGGGAAGGTGTTAGGCACCCCTCAGGATCCACTAGTGTGGTTCCCGGCTAGACAGTCATTGTGAATTTGGGTGAAATTAACATATAAACAAATAAGGCTCAAACAAGAGGGGATTTCAAATAACAAATGTTTGAAAGGGAACAAAGTATGAGAGAGAGCAATTAAAGCTGATTTTAAACAAGGAGTTGCAATGCTTTTAAAAGAAAAGGGAAATAAGGGAAAAGGGGGTCCTAGGTTTATTTAAAATATGGATCACATCAATGCACTACCCGGTAATCACTCCTCAAAAGAGGGGATACACGTGGTATTAGCGCACCGGTCATCATATCCATATCTACCCTTTCCCACCCCGTTTAAGGTATTAAAGCGCGAATTGGTCTCAATTACTATTGCGTGCTATTACCCGTCCCATTCCTATCAGTCCCGGAGGTATGTAGGACTACTATTCCTAAAGGGAAGGGATATTAGGCAAATTGATTTCAAAGGATAAAAATCTAAGGCGACATACAAAACATATACTGCATGTTGGGGGAGCATATAAGCAGATACAGGCTCAAATACACCTCCTTGAACAAAAGCATATAACTAGCATGACTTACACATACTTTTTAGGGTCTGATTAAAATACTAAAGACGAGGGGAGTTTGATTCAGAGCCAGATTCATCAGATACCTCAGATAAGAAGCCCAAATCAGGCCTGCCTGCTGGCTGGAGCAGTTACTAATTAACAAAGGCGAATTCAGTTCTATTGTTCTTATTACCTAAGGCTTGCCTAAGTGTTTGGACGGGATCCTATAGGCATGATATCTACTTAATTCAGAAAGCAGCGGAACAGTAAAAAAATGAATTGTTTGAGATCCTATAGGCATGCATGCTAAATCTCGTTAAGTAAGGGAATT
>NW_017689972.1:0-623 GCF_001879085.1 Nicotiana attenuata
GTGCGTCTAAAATTAACTCCTAAAAACCTACCAAACTACACGACACAGGCTGATGGCGACTCTACCACGGGACGTTTGTATTGTCAAATAAGAAGAAGACGTTTTCCTTTGGTAGATAGAGACTGATGCTATTCAGGTAATTTCATTTATCAACAAGGAAACAAAGCTTATGAATCTTTTATTCACTCATGCAGGTTGCTTCTGGCTCAAATGGACAAGGCGGTGCTACATCACAACTTCAGGCAGGAGAATGAAGTCGCCCACAGTGTCACGACCCAAAATCCACTAAGGGTCGTGATGGCGCCGGACACCACCGTCAGGCAAGCCAACCCAAAATACTTAGTTAAATCTTCATTTTAGTACTTTTGAAAACTATGACTTTTCTTCAACTTTACCAATTTAAAGATAATCGTCTCAAATCAAATTAAATAATAAGCAGTTGATACAAAAATACTTTACAACCATCCCAGAACCCGGTGTCACAAGTGCATGAGCAATTTCTAAGCAAAATCGAATAAAGTACAACAGCTGTCCGAAATACAATTAGACAGAAAATGAATAGAATCCTGAGAGAGACTATACTAGCTGCGGGTCGCCTCGAGGAAATACAGCTCACCTAGTCT
>NW_017689972.1:4940-5779 GCF_001879085.1 Nicotiana attenuata
CTTTCAAGACATGAACACAAGGCATAACACTTGAGTTCAAACACACACTACACTAAAGCTCTCTCTCTTCTCTACTGTTACTATATTGATGCCTTACCTAGCCGGCTGAAAGCCAAGGCTAGGCTGTGGGGAAACTTGCTTATTTTCTGCATTTGCATTTCTTACCGGTATGTTCTAATTAAGTTTTCTGCACCAACAACAACATGTTTATTTACTATTTCTTGCATTCTTGTCTGCTTATTGATTGCATTTAACCCAGTACCATTTTTTCGCATGCTGTAATTTTACTTCTCTTGTTCTGGATCAATGTATTATGACCTGTGAATCCTAAGTCCCTATCCCAATGTGTTTAATACTTGTGGTTGGTTTGGGGCATGACAGCATTGGTAATTGATATGCATGACCCAAACTTGATCCTCCTAGGATCATAACCTCCATGTTTCGCTTGTATATTCATTCGCTCGGCATTTCCAATACAACATAGAAATTGTTCCAGATCTTTTGTCTTTGACTAAGATAGAGAAGAAGCCTAGTGAGAGTTTTAGGGAATACGGTTTTCGTTGGAGGGAACAGGCATCACGAGTCAACCCTCCGATGGAGGAAAGTGAAATGGTAGAGTACTTTCTTCAGGCTTTGGAGCCTACATACTTTGGTCATCTGATCTCGGCCATGGTAATTCTTTCAATGAAGTAGTGAAGATGGGAGGTATGGTAGAAGAAGGGCTCAAATCGAGCAAGATCATGAGCTACTCAGCTATCAAAGCAACTCCAAAGCAATTCAGAATGGTACTGGAGAGTAATAGGAAGAGAAGAAGAGATGTTGCAATGGTCGTCTCGGGG
>NW_017689973.1:0-696 GCF_001879085.1 Nicotiana attenuata
GTTATAAGGATTTCTAACTTACACTTGATAGCATTCTTATTACATACAGAAATGGTGCATTACTTTCATATTCATTGTTGAATAATCTTTTTCAGACATTTTGTTTAAACTCTGCACTGGAAACAATGAATTATTGGTCTTCTTTTGGGTACTGAATTTGGGATATAACTTTAAAATCAGATGACATTTCTCCATTTTTTATTTCCAGGTTAGCCTGCATGGCTACATGGAAAACAAGATCTTTCACGGAAGAATGACCATGGTGAAGAATTACTTTATATGAGCAGTAAGGTCCATTTTTGATCTCATGTTCCCACTGATCTTACATTATGTTGAAATTTTTGCTACCATGGGATTCTGTTTCCAGCATTGCCACAATTTTCTCAAGAACCCCTTCTATGCCTCACCAATATTTCCTGATGTTAATATTTTGTCTTTGCCATTGCTTTTATTGTAGATCATGTTTTATTTTTAATGCATGCTTTTCCATGTCTTTTAGTGAATAGCAGGATGAAGCATGGGTTGCCAGTTGCAGCTCCTAAACTCAAGATTTTATCCAATCTCGCCAACATGACCATGAACAATTTGACTGTTTTGGACTTTCTAGCAAGCTTAAGAATGTACCTCTGCAACTTTGTTCCGCATATACATCTATATGCATGATGTACTTTTATCTTTAATATTAAACACATTAAT
>NW_017689973.1:5327-5779 GCF_001879085.1 Nicotiana attenuata
TGAGTTGGTATTAATTAAGGCACCACCCCAAACCAGTACTTTACCCCACCACTAACCCAAATATACTCGACCCGACCCAGACAAACATTTCGTTTTACCCCCCCCCCCCCAAAACACCCGACGTTAGGTCATTTTTCCACCCACTTCATCTCCAAATTTCAGCAACGTGCTCCTCTCTCCTCTCCAATTTTTTAACTCGAAATCGTTGATAATTTTGAGTTCATTTCTTTTTGAGCTTCAAATGGTAGAATCTTCTTCTAATTTTTCTCGTGATCCAGGTGATGCTCGTGTTTATTATTGCGGACTGGTAGCCATTCATTTTACTGCTACGACACCTATGAATGGTGATCGTAGATTCTATAAATGTCCTCGTTACGAGAGTAATGGTTGTCGTTATAGGGAATGGTGCGATGAAGAACTTCCACCTCATGTATCAATATTTATCCACAAGC
>NW_017689974.1:0-5779 GCF_001879085.1 Nicotiana attenuata
ATAATAATGACGTCGGTGATTCAGATAACTCAGAGGGAAAAATTAGTGGATGTAATAATGTGAGTAATGGCTATCCTTCAATGAAACCACCAATGTTCCAAAGGGGGGTGCTAAGGACAAATTGCATAGATTGTCTGGATCGTACTAATGTGGCACAATATGCATATGGATTGGCTGCTTTGGGTCATCAACTCCATGTTTTAGGAGTTACAAATTCAACAAAGATAGACCTTGATGATCCTTTGGCAGAAGAATTAATGGGGTTCTATGAGAGGATGGGTGATACACTTGCTCATCAATATGGTGGCTCTGCAGCTCACAACAAGGTAAAGCTAGTGCTTAGCATTTTCCTTTCTTTTTGCGCATTTTTATGAATCAATAATTTCATTTAGAAAATATAGGTGTCAAAAATGTGTATAAGTTGCTAAAAATGACACAACCGGAGTCATTCACAGTCGTCCATTAAAGTTGTCCAACTATCAATTAATATGGTTCTTTCCTTACACCAAAATACAGATGAAATAAGAGAACTTTATGGTTTCTTCATCATCTTGCTATATGAAACAATCTTCCATTTCTCTAATTTACTTTTGTCAAATTATTAGTTAGGCTAGACTAGTGATGAAANCCGATATGGGACACTAAACATGACTAACTACTTCACAAACCATAAGCTTTCTTAATAAGAGCTCTGGTGGGCTCTCCTCTCCTTAACCACATATGGCATAACTGAAGTCTAACGTTGAAGCCCAATGCAATTTTCTCACTCACATTTCTGAAATCTAAAACTAACTAGCCTATCGGATAATAATTGGAGTAGGGTTCCAATTCCATTTTTTATTTCCCATTTACCAGTCATAATAATTGCCGTTATTGGATATCCTGCTGCTGCAAGCCTGCAAGGGCACGTCTGTTCTCCTTGCGTTCTCTTCCGTTCCTTAGGATTAACATGTCTGTGAATGTTATTCGAGAGACTAGCCAACACTTCGCCTATTCTTTTGTTTGACTAAAGATAAATGACAAGATCTATTATGTTTTATTTTGTTGAGTTTACTACATTTGATGCATGGTGCTGCACTTTCTCTATAATTGCTCAACCTTAAGTGCTTTAACTGATAAGATCTGGACATTTTAGTGTACAATAAGTATTGATGCTACAAAATTCTTCATTCTTTGTTCTGTGATACATTTTCGAATATTTTTTGACATACTTAAACCGACCGAAACAAACTGAAAATCGACCGAACCAAATAAGCAAAAACAAAAAAACCCGAAGAAATTTCGGTTCGGATATTGGTGCAACAAATCAAAAATCAGAAAGCGAATAAGCCTAACCGAATTTCATGAAAACCGAATCGAACCGACCGACCCCCTCCCCTAAGCTAAGTGAAAAAACACCCCTTTCTCTGTACCCTAGGGATCCATACCGAGAGATTTGGGAAATCTGACCCCTCCCATTTCTGAATATCTCTTGGGAAGCTTACTTCCCAAGATGGGCTATGTAATAAAAAGAACCAGTGGTGATGCTAATCTATTGCTTGTTATATCATAGACGCGTGGCATGGAGATACTTCGTTCAGGAATAAATATCTAAACCACTCATCCAACTAGTTGCCCTTCTCATCTGGTACTAAGAAAGACTTAATTAAAAAAAAATTTTGATACTAAGAGAGAAGCTTTCCCTTTCATAATTCCTTTCCAGAAGCTTACTTCATAAGGGCTTGTTACTCATTACTCAATCTCCCATATTTTTCAAATATCTCCTTCTCTTTTGTGCATCCCTTATATTTGCGGATGTCCATAGCCATTCCAACAGGGACATATGGAAGGCCTCTGGTATCCTTATCATAACCCGCCCTCCCATATTGAAGGATCTAGTCTTCTCATCTTCTACTTTTTAATCTTTTGTCTTGCTTTTGGAGGGTGACAATTTCTGCAATCTTGTCACTAGTGATAACTTTTAGAACTGACTATAATGTTTGAGTGCATTTATGTCAGTCATGCATTCTGGAATATAACATGTGATATCTTCTGTTTGGTTACTGTATATTAGCCTTTTTCTTCCCTATTAAACATTTTAAAATGTACTGTTCTCATTATAAAATATACATATGCTTTTGGGCCTCTGCATGGATAATATGTATAATATATTTGGGGTGTGGTGGTGGTGGGCGGGAGTGTTGTGGTATTTAAAGTTTTTTGTATTGTGTGTGTGTAGAAGTACTTACAATTTGTCTTTATCAAAAAGTATTCACAATTTATCTTCTCAACTTTCTCAAGATTAGTCTACATCAGCAGAAGGTATTCTATTTTGGCACGTTAGCTGATTTTCTGTATGATTTGTTCCTTCAATCCATGGTTGGCAGTTAATAGCATAGCCTACGTGGCTACTAATGAGCTATTATAGCTTATGTTTAGAAGAGCAAACATGGTTGCAGCATAACTTTATGAGTTACTGTACAAAGATGCCCAGGCTTGTGATATTCTATTATTGGACCTCTTAAATGGGTGATTGTGTTGTACTTTCTTAGCATGGTCTATTATGCAATGCTATAGGTTTCAGTTTTCTGTTCTACTACTTGGGCGTTCCCATCAGTCTTCTTTAGTTATATTTCTCATCTGGACATCATAACTGTCTTTCTTCTTAGTGCTTACCCTGCAATTCTGGTGCTAACTTTTTTTTCCCCTTTCTAGATATCTGAAACGAGGCGTAAATGAAAAGGGTAGAGTTGCAAATGATGTTGAGACTGAGCAGATTCTATTTGAGGATGTTCCAGAAGATTTCCCAGTGCATATTAGTTCTGCTGTTCAAAATCGTGGGTCTATCCCACTCTTTTGGTCTCAGGAAACTTCACGACTAAATATCAAGCCCGATATTATATGTATGTTCAAGCAAGTTCATGCTCCCTTTGTAAGAATTTAAAACTGCCGTTCAGTTAACTTAGTGTTTGTCATTTAGTGTCAAAGAGGGACCAGACATATGAAGCTACGAGACTTCATTTCGAGAATCTTGCTACGAGATATGGGAACCCCATCATTATTTTGGATCTGATTAAGGTGAGGGATGCTTTTGTCAGCCTGTTGTTTTCTCTTGTAATAATCTGACAAAAGATCAGAACTAGACTGTTATGATGTCCTAAGGGGCAAGTAAAAGCATTTCTTCTTAGGAGCAGAGTGCCTTCTTCCTGAACAACCTGATTACCCTACCCTATCTCAT
The DNA here is from genome assembly GCF_001879085.1 of Nicotiana attenuata. Taxonomy (NCBI): domain Eukaryota; kingdom Viridiplantae; phylum Streptophyta; class Magnoliopsida; order Solanales; family Solanaceae; genus Nicotiana; species Nicotiana attenuata. The sequence goes on from NW_017689974.1 coordinate 3,218, forward strand.
TAGGCATGCTAATTTGCTAAAAGAAGGGTGAATAAGGAAGAAAGCATCTCACTACTGTGAAATTTTTTGGCAGACCCAAGAAAAAAAGCCTCGGGAGTCTATCCTTCGCACCGAATTTGCTAATGCAATTGAATACATCAATAAAGATCTGTCTGAGGAGAATCGACTTAGATTTCTCCACTGGGATTTGAACAAGCATTCACGAAGGTAATTGACTTGTTCATTTCTGTTTCTTTAACTTCTTTTTCAAAGATCTGATTTGCTATAACTTTTGCTCTTCCTTTTTTCCCCTTTCCAGCAAAGCTACAAATGTCTTGTTTTCTCTGGGAAAAGTGGCTACATATGCATTGAATTTGACTGGTTTCTTCTATTGTCAAGTAACACCAGCCTTAAGATCTGAGGGATGTCTGAAATGGCCCATATTTGAGTAAGTTTCTCATCCCATTTGACAAATCTGCAAGCACTTGTAAGACATAATTTCTATACAAATAACCTGCTTTTATCATTTTATGTGGTAGCACATTTATACAATTGAGTTGATTATTTACATCATGTCCAATTGGCCATTCACATTCCTTATCGTCAGCAAAGTTTAATCTTTCTTATGGTGTTTCATTCTCAATGATGTTTTACCTTATCCCTCTTCTTGCATATTTACTTCTTTTTGGTAGTTATTAGCATATTTACTTCTTTTTGGTAGTTATTCCTCTATGCAGCTGTCAGAAAACCCATCGCTTTTGTATTATTATTTGTCATGGTCTTGAATCTTTAGGATTTTGTTTCCTCTTTGGCGTAGTGTGCATTAATTATCCTCCTTCGGTTGATCCCCTTTTTTAATCCATTCTTAGAGGCTTTTGTAAATTTTATGGATGAATGAATGTAAATCTTTGCCAAATTGCATCAAAGGGGTGGTAATGACCGTCGTTACTTGAACTTCATGTGTTTGAAGTTTGGATCAGTTATTGGTAGCGTACATCCTAACACACTCTAAGAAATTACCCCAGGAGAAAACCAATATACTCGGAATTGCTAAAGCACAGTAGTTTATGCTGTGCCGGTCATCTCAGTTGTTTAGCTGGGTATAATTGTCTTAAGACGGCAATGGGCTGAAACTTTTGGGACATCTCATTTTTGGCATTTGACATATTGGTTTTGTCATATTTGAAGTGTAAGTGATCAGCCCATGGCTGCTGCAATCTAGACAGGCAAAGGTTCACTAGCCATATGATTGTGCTGCAAAAGGGAAAACTTGTGCTGATTTGATGTTGAATTTATGGAGGAATGCTGCAAAAAGATTTAGGTTTTAGTCCCCATTATTGTCGGATGGCATGATGGAGGGATAGGCTTATACTTAAAGGAATTACTTTGATATACATGAATAATTAGTTAGTTTTAAAATTAACTATTAAGTTGATATAAGAACGAAACATATTGATATTTTATTTCTTTTTAAAACCTATTTTGTTTTTGTAACATATAAATAGATTTCTTTTTAAAATCTATAGTATTTATTCATCATCATTTAAGATTCAATATATATTGTTTCCTTGGGATCAGATTTTATCCTATGAGATGGGACAAAGGGACAGATGTTTTATACATAAGTAGGTCCTAGTGTGGTTGAAAAGCCGAGTCGAATGCGAAGGGCGTAGGGGAAGACTCTTTAGACTATTAGTTGCTGGTTTTAACTTGCTTTCCAACATTTCCTAATGGAGCCCTCGTCATCTATCCTTGTGCATTGATTCTTGTTCCCAATAGGGGATGGGAATACATCTATTCCTAAATGATGAATACTCAACGTCCGGTACGACTCTTTTCATAATATTACAATTGCACTCGCTTCTCTGCAGCCTCTTTCAATTGGCAATAATACAACCGTCTGGATCATTTGCTTCCTTATATAAATCCTTGCTGTATATTTTCTTGATGCCATCTGTTATCTTTCAAGTCATTGGGTTCACGACAAGAGTCAAAAAGCTCTTCCATATTCAGTGATGCAGCATAGAATTTCTGCACTTCTGTGTTTCCCAAAGATGATACGAAAAAATATTCTTGTTCTATGTTGATGTGAGCTACCATCTAAAGTAGGTCAATAAAAAATGGATAAAGTTGAATTGCATATACATTAGGTTTTCTGTTGTATGCTTGAGCCACTTAGAATTGTTTTTAAAAATAGTTGCAATGATGTGGCACAGGAATGCTGCTGCTAGTAATATGGTTCCTTTGAAACATTTTGACCCTGATGTTGAGAAACAATATAATAATGACGTCGGTGATTCAGATAACTCAGAGGGAAAAATTAGTGGATGTAATAATGTGAGTAATGGCTATCCTTCAATGAAACCACCAATGTTCCAAAGGGGGGTGCTAAGGACAAATTGCATAGATTGTCTGGATCGTACTAAATGTGGCACAATAATGCATATGGATTGGCTGCTTTGGGTCATCAACTCCATGTTTTAGGTAGTTACAAATTACAACAAAGATAGACCTTGATGATCTTGGTCAGAAGAATTAAATGGGTTCGTATGAGAGGAGTGGTGGATACACTTGCTCATCAAT
>NW_017689975.1:0-2654 GCF_001879085.1 Nicotiana attenuata
CATCTGTTTCAGCTCAGCTGAGCAATTATAAGAATAATTTCTCTTCTTCAAAGCTTCTCTAACAGAATATCCTTGGAATTTGGTTCTTTAATAGTAACATAACTTGGAAAAATAAACCAGCCATATTATGGCATAACTTGGAGGCTAAAGAAGTTGAGAACGAACCACACCAACAAACTTTTGCAAAGGAAATCAATTTACTTATCACTTTGTACATCGAGATTGGACTTCCTTGGCCACTCATCAACAGGATGGAGATTCTCTCAATAGTTCTAATTTTCCTATGAAAAAGTTTGAATCCTCACTTAGGAATGGGGATTATGTGATATTGAGCACTGAACCTGGTGGTATACTTATAGCTACTGGAGTTGTTGTAGATATGAGTTGCTCTCGCATCTCGACCAGCAAGTTGGACGCTAAGTTTGCTAATGAATGGAGATCAATAGCTCGTTTGAAACTTCATAATGCGATAAAGCGTGAAATTTGCGATTCTAAGGGAGTACGGTGTAATTTTTTTCCAAGAATATCATATGAATTTTTCCCTACTCCAGGTATGTTAAGGCTAAGCTCTTCTTTCATTTTGTATGATCTTGTCATTACACGATTTTGTTAATGAGCCATAAAGAAAAATTCATATCCCGGAATTTATGTATATTTCACTAGTCCCGCAAGTTACAATATTCTCCTTATCGGGACTTCATATTCAATTGAGTATTGTCTTACTCCAGTCAAGAGAGCAGAGAGTCTATATATACAGTATTATAGTATTTTCATTACCATCGAGCTATAATCGATGGGCAGGCCCCTATTGGGCAACCTCTGATCAGATGGTAAGTTATATACCAAGCCTACTGTGGCCGAGCGCCTATGGGCGAGCCTACTACGGCAGAGTAGTTATATATATATATATATATATATATATATATATATATATATCGAGCCTTATAGGGCCGGACAGCTATTTTACTTACTATATTGAGAGAGTTGAGTCAGTATCAGCAGGTAAGCATACCTTCAGATTATCTTTGACTTCCAGTTACTTGCAGTTATTATATTATCAATTCAGTTTCAGCTTTCAATATATTGCCTTACATACTCGGTACATTTTTCGTACTGACGTCCCTTTGCCTGGGGACGCTGCGTTTCATGCACGCAGGTCCCGATAGACAGGTCGAGAGCCCTCTAAGTAGGCTATCAGCTCAGCGGAAGATGTTGGTGCGCTCCATTTGCTTCGGAGTTGCTTGTTTGGTTAGTATGATTTAGACATGTATTTGGTATGGCGGGACTCTGCCCCGACCTTTACGACATTTATTTACTCCTAGAGGCTTGTAGACATATGTCGTGTACGTGAAAGATTGTACGGCCTTGTCGGCCTACATTTTGAGTTTATAAATGATTATGTTGGCCTATTAGGCCCGTATGTCACGTGTATATGATGATGTAATAAGAAAGATACGTTATGTTGGTACTCGGTTGAGTAAGGTACTGGGTGCCCGTCGCGGCCCATCGGTTTGGGTCGTGACATGTATTCGCCGAAGTTTAGTTTCCATTGGTTCAAACGAATTATTATTTGGGCATTTTAAACAGAGTTAAGATCAGTTTACCAAAAGTTTGATGTGTAAAAATGTATAGTCCCTTAAGGCCTAAAGCGCCAAATCTAGTGCCACAGTGTTTTGACTATAAACCTTGTAACGTCAAAATTGAAGTCATATGGTTGGTCGATGAAAGAGCGAACTTTGAATGAATCTTCAATAGAGTAATTTAAAACGTTTGTATTTGACGAGAGTTTTTATTCTACCATTTCAAGATTCATGAGGGCGCATTGGGTGATAGTTGGGTGCTCTTTAACTCAGTGTATCAAGAAAGGTTATGAATTCATCCCATAACTCGATATGAAGTAACTAAATGTAAATGTACTGCTACTGTTTGTTATTGTATTTGAGTTGGACTATTCCAACAAGCTATTATTAGTTATTGTATTTGAGTTGGACTCTTCCAACAAGATTAAGTAGATATATGTAGGAATACTACTTGTACTTTGTATCACTATATAAAGATGAAACCATAAAGGGTGTGCTCTGGTTTCATATCATGGTATCAGAGCTATATCTTAATTTTCTATGAACAATCTTGGCCCTCTTCATTACTCTTTAGGTGTTCATATTACAATAACCTCTAAATGTCTCCATTTATCTCAAGCTAAATATGCTTGTGATCTTCTTTCTTGTGCATCTTTAGTTGATTGTAAACTAGTTCTATCTCCTACATCTAGTTCTCGACTATCTGGACATGAGTGTGATTTGTTTTCTAGATCCTTCGCATTATCGCAGTCTTGTAGGTGCCTTGTAGTATCTCACTATATTACTAGGCATGACTTCTCAATGCTATAAATACTGTATCTCATGAGTGCTCCTCGTACCATTCATTTTATTGTTGTTAAACATATCATTCGCTACCTTGCTGGTATGATAACCCCTGACCTTAACCTACATTCCTCATTTTTTACTGTAATGGCCTACAACCCATAAAGCGTGTGTGTATTAGTTTCATATCGGACATGGATTTAACCATGAGATTATTGTATAATTTCAACCTTTTCATTTTGGGACAACTACTCAAAAACAAGATTCATGAATTATGCATACACCACATTC
>NW_017689975.1:3894-5779 GCF_001879085.1 Nicotiana attenuata
TTTCCCATCTCATAAAATTTAGAGTAGAGGTGTGTTTGGTATGACTAACATGATTTAATGGAAAATATTTTTTGACAAAATATCTTCTGGTTGGAGAGTTGAAAATATTTTCTAAAGAAACAATCATTTATTAAAGTTCGATAAAAATATAGCAACTCAGTGTGTGCTTAAAACTTTGAGTATTAAAAATAGATTATAATGTCTAGGTGTTGAATATAAGAACCAAACACCAGAAAATGACTTCATACCAAAAGCACCCTAGGGTAAGATAAGTTTGGACATTAGGTCATAACCTTTGTAATGGAATCCATGGCTGCCTTGGAGGAGATATAGGCAATACCCCCACGAAATAAAACTCTATTTAAACCAGCAGCAGATGAAATATTAATAATGGAGCCTCCCCTTTTTGCAGCTTTCATGTATCTTCCAACATACTTGGAAACTAGCCAAGATCCTGTCAAATTTGTATTTAAAGTATTGCGCCATTCTTCCTCAGAAAGATCTAATGCTGATTTTATTCCACCTATAAACACAAATGTAGATTAAGATTATGGAGCTAAAGTAGCCTACCAAATTCAATCATTCTCTTTGGGATGAATAGGTTATTTAAAAGTTCAAAAAATAACACCATAAACTTTAAGTAATTACTCCCAGTAAAAGTTCACTCGTCAATTCTCTATTTTAAGATGGGATGAAGTATTGTATTTTCTCCAAGTGTAGACCATGGGGCCGAGCTAGCTTGTGACATATTTTTTTTTTTCGAAATTTACCTCTAAGAATTTCTAGCTCCACTACAAGTGTCAAATATGAATATTTTATGAATATCATACAAAATTACTTACTTATTTAATTTTACTATTACCTTAGTACCTTACCAATATAAAGTTGACTATAGGACTCTCTTTCTCAAATAAAATGCCAAAAAAGGGATTCCTTGTTAAAGTGAAAAAAATATACTTACTTTAAAAAATTCTTTCATTTCTGGTTAAAGGTATTTAATTTGTCCTACCTATAGTATCAAAACTTTGTACACACATACATTAGACCTAACCTACATACGTTACCTCTAACACCAGCATTGTTAATAAGAGCATCAACGTAGCCAAAAGCATCCCACGCTTTCTTTACAGATGCTTCAATAGTTGGACCATCAGCAGTAATATCAAGTTCAATAGCCACAGCTCTAACAAGATGAGTATTTGAACTAGCCATTATATTAATTTCGTCACAAAGGGACTTCAATCGGTCCGCCCGACGAGCGGCTGCCACGACTTTACAGCCTGCCCTAGCTAGGTCAAGGCAGAATTCACGGCCGAGTCCCGCCGATGCACCGGTGACAAACACCACTTTGCCTTGCAATTGGCGCCATGGCTCCAAATGGTCTGCTATATTGCTCTTCTGTTGAGTTGTCATATTGCTATCGGACTTGCTAGGAGTTTTTCGGTGTTTATAATGCTATGATATGGTTCTAAATTTATAGGTGTGAATTCTGAATTTGTGAACTGAAGATGTACATAATTTTTAAATAGAACAACGTGTTTCACATGTTATGAAGCTATAGTTTGTAGACTTGCCTATGTAACGTACCGTGGTGCATGAGTTGATAGGCTCCAGCAAGATTGTTGGTAGACATTAAACAGATGGTCCCTTTTATCAAACTAGTTTTGGTCGTGTAACCTGTGTCACGGAAAGTAAATTTTATAAATTATATAAATAATATTCAAAAGATGTTTTAGAGATACAAATAAAAGGCAGAATAACCTAATAAACACTTCTACTTGTCCCGCTTTGTCATCCCGGTCCCGATACTTTACGAAGTTTCATCCAGATACTTGTAGTTTTCAAAATTACATTATTTAAACCCCTCGGCCTCGCGTGTCTTCAA
>NW_017689976.1:0-722 GCF_001879085.1 Nicotiana attenuata
GTGTGCAAAATTTCAGGTCATTCGGAGGTGATTTGGTTGGGTTTTTGATCGAATGCGTATTTCGGAAGTTTTTAAAGAACTTAGGCTTGAATTCGATGAGAAATGATGGTTTTAGTGTTGTTTGAGGTGTTTTTATGATTGGAACAAGTATGAATGATGTTATAGGAGGTTTTGGTATTTTTGGTTGAGGTCCCGGGGGCCTCGGGGTGATTTCGGATGGTTAACAGGATGTTTTGTCTTGTAAAACTTAAGAATTTGCTGTTGCTTCTGGTATTTCCGCTCCTGCGGAAATGGGACCGCAGAAGCGGTACCGCAAGAGCTGGTGGAGAGTCGCAGAAGCGGGGAGGACCGCAGGTGTGGATTGGTTGACCGCATCTGCGGAGTCGAAGAGGCGACAAAATGACCGCAGATGCAGATTTTGGAGATTTAATGGGATCCGCAAATGTGGAGCTTGGTCCGCAGAAGTGGAAGCCGCAGGTGCGGGGTTCCGATCGCAGAAGCGGTTACTTCGGCAGAAGCGGCCTGTTGACCGCCAAAGCGGGAGTCGCATCTGCGGCTAGGGAGCCGCAGATGCGGGAGCCGCAGATGCGGAAATGACTGGTCAGTGCTATTTAATTTCTCCTTCGCGAAATTTCAAAGGGTTTCATATTTTCACTTCGGACTTGGAGAATTTGGGCGAGTTGGAAGAGAGAAATCAAGGGACTTCTTTGAGGTAAGGATTT
>NW_017689976.1:1674-5778 GCF_001879085.1 Nicotiana attenuata
TCGGAGTACTCACATTACTCCCTGCACCTTGCGTGCAGATCCAGGTACATCTGAGGCTGTGTGAGGATTTCTCTGCCTAGCAGCTTATCCGGGAATATCAAGGTAGCTGCATTTGACGTCCGCAGTCCTGATCTTCCTTCTATCTTATTGCTTCATTTCCGTATTTTCTAGAGAACGATATGTAGTAGGTTGATACCCATGTATTAGAGGCTCAGACTTGTGACACCGGATTCTTCGGGCTGTGTAGAAGTATTGGTATTTGGGATTTCCGCATGTTTTAACTCTATTTAAGAATTTCAGTATTATGGCTTAGTATTTTATCTTTTTTAATTAATTCATGAACTGGATAAAAATGGTTAAGGTTATTAGATTGGTCGGGCTTGCCTAGTAGTGTGTTGGGTGCCATCACGACCGGGGTTGGGGTCGTGACAAACATGCTGAAATCGAATTCGACAGTATTCATTCTACATCCCAATGACCTCATATCATCCAACATGACCACTCTAATGACATGACACATCAATACCATCTAAAGCCACAACCCGTGCAACCCGTGTACCAATAAGCAACAGTCCAAGTGTACTCAAATCATGGAAAGTGAATCAAATGAGAGAGCTGTACCACAGGCTCACCAGTACCACCACCACACAATGCTGGGAACCCATCACACATCGTAGAACCAGAACGCACGATCTAACCCGAAGGATCATACCTCCATATAACCTTGCCGCAATGCGTGACCCTATCCAAACACTGCTTCACATGAGTCACCCCAAGTCACCATGCTCAAAATCAACAGCCATGCGCAATTTGATGTCTAGTACCAAAAGCAAATCATCATAACCACGGTGAAACAAATGACATAACACCATAGAAACTCGAAAAGACACAACCGATACGCCATCCACCATGCAATACTCAATACTCTTCCCGCTCGAATTCCACTAAGAGACCCCGATAGAACCGCACCATATGTGCCTATATCCAACAAATCATTATGCCTCGCAAACACTGAAAGGTAACTCATAGATCACTCCAGAACACTAATAAACTCAATAACAATCGAATCAACACATCCCTCAACAATAACCATTCGGAGTCAACAAAGCCGGCTCGATGCAGAACATACATCCATATTGGCCTACTAATGAACCCCTTATTAAGGAGTTCCTGAAGCTGCTCCTTCAACTCCTTTAACTTCGCCGGTGCCATACGATACGGTGCTCGACACCCAATCCATACCTAAATAACAACGCCGTCCAGCGACATGCCCGGCAGCCTCACGAAGGCCAAATAAGAAGGCAACCCTTCCCTACCATCCGCTGGTCTTCAAAAATGAAATCACCCCACTGGGAACATAATCCACCGAACCTCGCCACTCAATCCGTGGCATCCCCGGCATTGCCAACATCGCCGTCCTAGCATAACACTCCAGAATACCACGACACGGAGACAACCAGTCCATATCAAATATCACATCAAGATCTAACATACTAAGCAACGAATGATCCACTCGGGTCTCCAAACCCCCGATAGTCACCACACAAGGCCAACACATGCAACCCACAACCACAACATAGCCTGTTTATGAGAACTCCTAGTCTCCAAATCCACATAGTGCACGAATCACCATATTCAATCCCAATTCCACCCTTTGAATATACAACACACCCTTAATACCCAATCACACCACGAGGGATACTCCTACAATTCTTCTGTGCCACCAGCAAATTCGAATATCAGCAGTCGATCAAACAAGAGAGTGCCGCAACACATTGCCCTTTCTGAAGTGTAAGCCCTCCTATAGCCACACCAATTAGTAATATCATTTATCTAGTCTTCTGAAGCTGTCCATGCTGCCTAAGAATTTATGACCTTCCTTTCAAAACTGAACCGTAACCATACACATGCAAATCTCAAGCCCACACAACATACTGCATATACCATACCTTCCTATGACAAATATGAGAACTTCATAATCCACTCCGAGCTACACGCAACTACGTACTCAACCAGCCAAGAACTTTTCCATTTGATCCCATATAGGAGAAAATCAGTATACATCCCATGCTCCTCGCGCTAGTAGAAAATATACATCTTTAACCGTGGTAGAAATCATCAAGAAATCTACGAATCCCCTTTGCACAAAACCAAACCATCAGGACTGACCCCTTCTAACTCAACCAGGCTACACAAGCCATCAAAACCTAAGAGCATTGCCACGAAACACCTGTAGAAACTCGTTACCTCATAAGCACCCAAGGAACTAATCATATCCCTTACCATACCGATCTGACCTACTACCAGGCTATCCTATTTATCCTAGTTCCTTCTAAATTACCTTCAATTTGATACCTCTCCTTGCAATAATACCGCAACCCTCAACTCAGACTCACCACACAAGACCCAAGCATATACCACACCGCCCTAAGGCTCATAAATCATTGTAATCCTCTAAAGCACCCCCAAAAGTACGACAACCGAGACACTCGCTCTGAAGAGACCTTCTGCAAATCTAAAGCCATTACCTTCGCCTTCCTGATACTGATATGTAAAATTCCTAAGGATATAGAAATGCCACAAGTCCTGACACCCTCCAATTTAAATCTCAGTTTCTAGCCACATGCACATCCTGAAGATTCCCAATTGTTACATATACATCACGAATCCATTAGAACCATTCTAGGGAGTCGTCCACTTTGCTCAAACCTCAATTAGACTGATCAAACGAGCCGAACGACCCGTGCTCCATTAGCACTCCAACACCCAAGGAAGTAATCCCATTCTTCTAAGCCATACAAACATTCTAATGTACCCATACATCATAAACCAACCATTATCCAAAGTTTCTTGAACTCAAGTCATCCTCGTTCTCAACCTCTGTAAGCCATAGCTGATTCACTAGTATGCCCTAAACTGGAACCAACATAGCACATAACCGTGCAATCAACTGATTAATAGCAGACTCCCCCACTTGGCTCAAAGCCATAGATCAAAACACACAATAACTCATAATGTATATACTCTATTACTGCCATGATACCATAATGAGATTAAACTCAATCCCTCATAAGCTCGTGCAACACAGACCATCTAGTACTTCAAATCTTCTGCAAATTCTTGCATTCACCCTGGTAACAGCCAAGACAACTCTTATACGCGATCCAAACTCAAACTGCAGCATGTATAATTCACTGATAAAAGAGGACTCCCAACCAACGACATAAGAATCACACGAACCGCAGAATACTCCGCAGGAGATAATCCACTTGCTTAGCCTCAATGTGGTATCTATCCATACTCTTCCACAATCATAACTATTACCCGATCACTTACCCTTCCTGAGTCTGAACTCATATCACGACATGAAATTTACTTTATTCCCCAACTAGACAGCATGAAAAGATCCTTCAACACGTCCATAACTCGGGGCTACACATCAAACCAAGATGGAAATCAAGCACCAAATCGTTCTTCCTACCCTCAAGCAGACCCTTCTCGTCTCATTCAAATCATATGAACACATCTCGCAGTCACATTATGCTCATCACGTAGTTACCCAGTCATCACTTCCCCTAATAGGGACACTATCAGACATATAAGCCCAAAAATACATGCTCACACAATCAACGCCTCAGTGCTCAAGATACAAGCAAAGCCCGACCTCAAGTCCTCCAGACTGGCCCAACATCAACGCACAGAAATCATATCTCGCCCCTCGATCAGGGGATCACAAGCCGTCGATGCACAGCTGATACCGAGCGCTCATGCACGCATACGAATGCGTGGAACGAATTTCAAGAGTTATGTTTCAAGCTGAATCAAGATCGCACGATAAGACTTCAAGAATGTGGGATTTTCTAAAGGTTCTGCAGCCTCCCGAGGATAAGTACAGACGTCTCCGTACCGATCCGCGAGACTCTACTAAACCTGCTCGTGACTCGTGAGACCTATGTAACCTAGGCTCTGATACCAACTTGTCACAACCCCAAATACCCGGTCGTGATGGCGCCTATCACAGTACTAGGCCAGCCAAAAAACGACAACCGAACCGACAGTAGGAAGTACTTTCGTTTAAAGTTAAAACTTTACTTCTTCTAACTA
>NW_017689977.1:0-1753 GCF_001879085.1 Nicotiana attenuata
TCTGGACATTCTGTTCTGATAGAGTTGACCGTGGCAGACCGCATTCATTCTCTTTCCGTCTATAAGAGCTAGTTGCTCGTAATGACTCTTCACCCACTCTGCGTCGTTGAGCTCAGCTTCCTGTATGATCCTTAGGGAAGGAATTTCTACTTTGGCGGGAATGACGGCTTCTGTACCATAAACCAGTATATAGGGGGTTGCCCCGGTTGATGTGTGGATTGTAGTGCGATATCCTAATAGAGCAAATGATAACTTCTCGTGCCATTGTTTATGCTTCTCTATCATTTTCCTCAAGTCCGGAAAGTCCTGTACGACTATTAAGTCGCATATTTACTTGGAAACTATTTGATATTGTTATATTTTGGAAAGTATTACTGTGTTTGGGGTTAAATGCCGTGTCTGGGCCTTGTGCCGATTGTTTGGACCCTTATGGGGCTTTTACTACTGATTTCCTCACTGTTTTCGGTTTGATATTTACACTCAGTCATGCTATGTTCTTACTGTTTTCATAACTCGGTTTTATTCACTCCTCTTGATTTCCTAAATGATATTTTTAGCCGAGTACTTGTTTTTACTGTCAGCCCGAGGGGCTTGAGTGAGTTTTGATTAAGTGAGGCCGAGGGTCTGTGTTGTGAGGATGTTATGGGATCGGGCTGCACGCCGCAGCATGTGGTACTGATTTGTGATATGTGAGAGGCCAAGGGCCTGATTTATTATGCCACGAGGTGGCTTGTGTATTGTTATGAGGCCGAGGGCCTATTTGATTATGCCACGAGATGGCTTGTTATAGCGCTTGGGCTGTAAGTAGCCCCTCCCGGAGTCTGTACACCCCCAGTGAGCGCGGGTACCCAGTGTGAGATGTGATATTGCCCGAGGGGCTGTTGTTGTCCGAGGGGCTGATACGAGTGATTGTGAGACAGCCCGAGGGGCTGGTTCTATTGATATTTTGCCCGAGGAGCGGTTATGGTACATGTTTTGCCTGAGGGGCTGTTTTACGTTTCTATCATTTTACTCACTACTTTCATCACTCGTTTGAAACTATAGAAAAGTGTTTTAAAAGGGTTTTACTGAACTGAGAAGTTTTTACGAGTTTTACTGCTTTACTGCATTGTTCTGGCCTTATACTATTTTGCTGTAGCATTATGCTGTGGTTTACGTATTTTCTTACTGCTCAACTTTCATTTACTTTTTTTACTTACTAAGTTGGCGTACTCACATTACTCCCTGCATCTTGTGTGCAGATTCAGGTATTTCTGAACCCGGTACCGGGTGTTGTGTCACGACCCCAATCCCGGTCGTGATGGCGCCCAACACTAATGCTAGGCAAGCCCGACCAAATTAAATACTCTCAACCCAAATACGCAATCCGTTAACAAATAATACGATTAAAATAGCAAATATCAAAGTTCCAATCCGAATCTAAATAAAATAGTACGGAATATAATAACGAATTTCCAAACATTCCCCAATAGATCTGGAGTCACGAGTCTAGAGCCTCTAGATGTAACCGAGTAATATATCCATAGTAATAAAAAAGTCTAGGATATGGAAAGACAAATGGAATAAAGGGGAGGAGTCGGGTCCTGCGGACGTCAGGAGCTACCTCAACAACTCCTGAAAATAAACTTCACGAAAACGGCAAACAGCTCCACTAAGTCTCCGGAGCACCTGAATCTGCACACATGGTGCAGGGAGTAAAGTGAGTACTTCCAACTCAGTGAGTAATAAACATATATAATGGCTGAAAGTAAGA
>NW_017689977.1:5165-5778 GCF_001879085.1 Nicotiana attenuata
CTGGTCAAACAAATCATAATACGAGGTAGTGGATACTTGTTCTTCACTGTCACCTTGTTCAACTGTCCGTAATCAATGCACATCCTCATTGTGCCATCTTTCTTCTTTGCAAATAGCACCGGTGCACCTCACGGTGACACACTAGGACGAATAAACCCCTTATCTAGGAGTTCCTGAAGTTGGTCCTTTAGTTCATTCAACTCTGCTGGTGCCATGCGATACGGAGGAATAGAGATGGGCTTAGTGCCCGGTACCAGATCAATACCAAAATCGATGTCCCTGTCCGGTGGCATGCCCGACAGGTCTGCTGGAAACACATCAGGGAAGTCCCTCACGACGGGGACGGAGTCAAGACTAGGAGTCTCAGCTCCAATATCTCTCACGAAAGCCAAATAAGATAGACAACCTTTCCTAACCATCCGCTGGGCCTTTAGAAAAGAAATCACCCTGCTGGGAACATAATCAGTCGTACCACACCACTCAATCCTCGGAATACCCGGAATAGCCAACGTAACTGTCTTAGCATGACAGTCCAGAATAGCATGGTACGGAGATAACCAATCTATACCCAAAATAACATCAAAATCAACCATGCTCAACAGCAATAAGTCAA
>NW_017689978.1:0-414 GCF_001879085.1 Nicotiana attenuata
AGTTCGAGCAGGGTCGAACTGTCAAATTTTGATGGCGAAGGCACTTAGCCTGAGTCCCAGTTTGAGTGGGGTCGAATTGTAAAATTATGATGGCGAAGGCACTTAGCCTGAGTCCAGTTCGAGCGAGGTCGTACTGTCAAACTTTGATGGCGAAGGCACTTAGCTTGAGTCCCAGTTCGAGCGGGGTCGAATTGTCAAATTTTGATGTCGAAGGTACTTAGCCTGTGTCCCAGTTCGTGCGAGGTCGAACTGGCAAACTTTGATGGCGAAGAACCTTAGCTTGAGTCCCAGTTCGAGTGGGGTCGAACTGTCAAATTTTGATGTCGAAGGCACTTAGCCTGAGTCCCAGTTCGAGCGAGGTCAAACTGCCAAACTTTTATGGCGAAGGCACTTAGCCTGAGTCCCAGTTCGAGC
>NW_017689978.1:5242-5778 GCF_001879085.1 Nicotiana attenuata
AGGCACTTAGCCTGAGTCCTAGTTCGAGCGAGGTCGAACAGTTAAATTTTGATGGCGAAGGCACTTAGCTTGAGTCCTAGTTCGAGCGAGGTCGAACTGTCAAACTTTAATGGCGAAGGCACTTAGCGTGAGTCCCAGTTCGAGCGAGGTCGAACTACCAAACTTTTATGGCGGTGGCACTTAGCCGGAGTCCCAGTTCGAGTGGTTTAGAATTGTCAAATTTTTATGTCTAAGGCACTTAGCCTGAGTCCCAGTTCGAGCGAGGTCGAACTGTCAATCTTTGATGGCAAAGAACCTTAGCCTGAGTCCCAGTTCGAGCGGGGTCGAACCGTCAAATTTTGATGGCGAAGGCACTTAGCCTGAATCCCAATTCGAGCGAGGTCGAACTATCGAACTTTGATTGCACAGGCACTTAGCCTGAGCCCCAGTTTGAGCGAGGTCGATCTGTCAAACTTTGATGGCGAAGGCACTTAGCCTGAGTCCCAGTTCGAACGGGGTCGAACTGTCAAATTTTTATGGCGAAGGCACTTAGCCTG
>NW_017689979.1:0-429 GCF_001879085.1 Nicotiana attenuata
TATCTTTCACAAGACTCCGGTGTCCATTACTTTCTAAATTCATAATGCAAAAGAAAATCACAACTTTGGCCAATCTTAGTTTTTTTTGATAACCGTGAATTTTGTTGTACTTCAGCTTCGAAACTTGGTGGATAATGGGTATGTCCCTCTATCCTTCTCTACTTAAATACCTAGCTTGATTCACCAGTAAGACTTGAACTCGTGATGTGCACCTATAACACATATCATTGTGCTACCTTTACTCAAACCAAAGCCCCCTTCTTATTTACTCCTTGTCAAGTTCAAAATTTACATTTTTATCTCCTATTACTTAACAATTAATCTTAGGAATACACTTTTTTTAAGATCAAGTTGCAAGTAGATATGAACCCACAACCTCCCCCCCGCCCCACACACACACAACAAAACCAAAAAAAACCGAAAAAGAAT
>NW_017689979.1:5081-5778 GCF_001879085.1 Nicotiana attenuata
GATTTCACAGCTTCATTGCTTTCCTAAAGGATTTTATTCTGCTTCTATACAGCATGTTGATTTGCTTTACGTGATTTCTTACTGCTCAGTTGTTATTTACCTTTATTACTCACTGAGTTGGAGTACTCACTTTACTCCCTGCACCTTGTGTGCAGATTCAGGTATTCATACACCCGGTAGCGAGTTTTGACTTATCGGAGGCAGAGTCCTTGGAGTTTAGCTAGGTGGTGTTGATACCCAATTTTTCCATGTATATTTTTTATATGCAAAATACTTTTAAAATAGCATATGTATGCATATATAAGTGATGCCCAAATGTTTTAGTATTCTTGCTAATTTTTTTAAAAGATTTTTAAATCGATTTACTGCCCTATTTTAGCAGTATAAAAAACCAATAATTATTCCTCAAATTATCATTTGGTGATTAATTTATATTATTCTCATATTTATCCCAAAATATAGCTAAGGTAATTTTTACACTTTTTTACAAATTTATTTAGTATTTTTAAAGCTAAATTGCATATAATTGCAATATTAGCTTATTTTAAGAATTAATTGCGTTTATCATTACCAAATTTGATTCCAGTATTTTTAATTTAATATTTATATATTGTTAATTAATTTAGCACCTTTAATTTATTTTCAGAAATTATTTTACTATTTTTATAAAATGAAGAGGCAAAAAGTGGCTATTTAA
>NW_017689980.1:0-1158 GCF_001879085.1 Nicotiana attenuata
GACTGGGAAGCCCCTAGAAGCTTCTAGGTTGGGGACTTGAATTGCAATTTCTGGTTTTTGATAGCATTTACTTGAGTAGCAAGTCAGGAATTTAGGGGTAACTTAGTTAAAACAAAAATTCAAAAAGGGACTAAGGTGTAAAAAATAAAAGCTGAAGTTTGCCCTAGTAACTTGCCTATAAAGGCATGTTACTTGGGGTGCAATTCAGATTTTGGAAGCACTGAAAATACACTAAAAAGTCAGGCGGCTAAAACCTCCCAAACAACACTATTCCATTCAAGTTTTTCCTGAGATCTTTGAGAATTTGATTGTTTAAAAATTCCTGAATATTCAGAAGTTAGAAATGAGCTATACTTAGTTGGTTTTCAAGTGTTTGGGGTCAGCTTGGTGTGGACTTTGATAACTGTTTCCATTGGTATATTGCTGGTTCCAAATTTGGTTTGAAGTTGATCCTCCTTGTGTATTTATGGATCCATTTGTGCTTGCTGAACACTGACTCCTGCTGCTGCTTCTTGCCACTCATTTATCCCTTATTTTGGCTTCTATTGTTGAATTCCAGGTACATGTTCTGGATCCCCCTGATGTAGCTTTCAAACGGGAAATGAAAATAAAGCTGTGCCTGTTTTCTCATGTCGATCTATGTACATTTAGTTCATTGTAGTTCAATTAGTCTTTATCGATTAGCTAAGGATCTTGTCCTCATTGGAAGTGATCCTTGTTCAAATTTGGGCTCATTCTCAGGCCCAGGCATTTTCTAAATGAATTTGATGGAGTTTTTTGGTCTAATTTGTGTCAAAAGGTTTAAATCAGAAGTTCAAATCTCTCACTTTCATGTTCATGGGTTGGCGTCAATTTGCATTTGTATCATTATAATCTGATCTATTATAATTTGATCTAAATCATTTGGATTACAAGAGCTGGGCCCAACGTTGGCCCAATCGCACAAACAAGCCCAGTTGTTATTCACACTTGTATTGGCCCACCGAATGATTGATGCTGTTTGGATTTCGCTAGTTCTGGGCCTTTGCTCCTTATTTGGGCTTCACGTTACCCCTTTGTATTTTTCCATGTACTGATTCATAGGGTTTAACATATCTGGTTTATTTAGATGGAATTTCAGTCCCTATAAGGCTTTAGTCATTTAGCTAAGTCTCTTTA
>NW_017689980.1:4936-5778 GCF_001879085.1 Nicotiana attenuata
TACGGTATGACTTGATCCTCTTCACCGAGGTACGTAGGCAGCTTAGAGTTTCATTTTGAGTTCAGTCGCATAAGTTCAAAAGATACATAATCCCCCAATCATTGTCCGAATGAAGTACGATGGAGTGTAATTCATTCAATCAGCACTTAAAAATCGAGCTGAGATACCATTTTTCTATTAAACTTTGGATCCCATTTGATTTAAAGGGGGCAGCCGCTATGGTAAATTGGAGTCTTCAATAAAATGATTAATATCTTTTAGGAGGCTGCCAAACAATTGCATTGAAGTCCGGGGATTCGCAATCCGATCAAATGCATAATAGAAACGGTTAACTGTTTAGGTGCATTAATTCCCCAAAATGTGTGGTTGCCTATTTGTTAAACCCTGATCGCTAACAAGTTTGTTGTTGTCGTCAAGTAACAGGCAGGTGGTTAGTTTGTGTGGCATTCTGGCAACTCACCCATACAACACCCGTTCCAAAAACAAAGTGCTCATGGCCAACCAGGGACTTGATGCGAGTGTCATCGATCCTTCGAGAGAGGGGGAAGAGTTGGATGTCAATACGATGAAAGAAGAGATGTATAAGTTGAAGCAGCAGATGGCCGAAATGTACCAGGCCTGGGCAAAAGGGCAACCACCACCAGCTTACCCTGCCAACCCTACCTTCATCCCGCCATTGGCTCAGTCACAGGATCATCCTGCCACCGATTCGTCCCCGGGCTTTCCCATTTACCAACACTACTAGAGCACAACTTCCCAAACACCACCAGCTCCACCACCCAAACCATTTCCGTACCCTCCTCCACCAGCCACTTCTGCCTTCGTGGAACCCCCTCCCGCTA
>NW_017689981.1:0-746 GCF_001879085.1 Nicotiana attenuata
TATTGATTCTCTGTCCGACTGTATTTTCGGACAGACATTTGTATTTTATTTTCCTTATCAGTAGTTGCTCATGTACTTGTGACACCGGGTTCTGGGATGGTTTTCTTTGAAGATGTGTATTAATAGTTAATTTCTTCATTTGAATTGAAACAGAGATTGTTTTATATATGAAAAATGGAAGTAAAACTCCTAGGTTTTCAAAGTTATAAAAAGAGAATTTAATTGGTGATTTAGTTGGCTTGCCTGACAGCGGTGTCCGGCGCCATCACGACCCGTAGCGGATTTGGGTCGTGACAACATGGTATTAGAGCCAGGTTCCCAGGGTCTTACGAGTCATGAGCAAGTCTAGTAGAGTCTCGCGGATCGGTACGGAGACGTCTGTACTTATCCTCGGGAGGCTGCAGGACTGTTAGGAGTACTTCCCTTCTTGATTCCTCATCGTGCGATTCGATTTCATGAGAGGCTTATACCTTTGTTTCTTTCTTACTCAATCCTATGCAACGCGAACCGCTTGTTATAAATCGAAAATTGAAGAACCGTAATGGTACTACAGATGTGATACGGGATGTTTCTCCCGGTATAGCTAATCAGATCATTGTCGTCGCCTTATAGAAGAATATTGTATTGTTTCAGCCCAGTAGCGGTATTTTCGAGGGCTTTGAGGCTAGGCACAAGTTGCCGCAATGCTTATGAATGACTATTCTGCAGTAGTAATATGATGGTAGGGTGTTGCCCACGTGTCAGGG
>NW_017689981.1:4995-5778 GCF_001879085.1 Nicotiana attenuata
CGTTCGACCCTCGGCAGTGCACAGTTTACATTTCTGCTGGAGCGGGCCGTCGACCTCGGCATGATTTGCGCATGATATGTATATTGTTTCCCAAGAATTTTAAATGCTGATATTGTTTTTCATGGCTTGATATAAATTGATAAGATAATAAAGAGTAAACCTTGAAAATCCTTGATTATTTGTTGAAGGTGTTTACCTGTTTTCTGGCTTCGTGAATTAGGATTGCTATATAAATCCATGATTTCCTCACATTTTTAGTATATTATCAAATGAACTCTAGTAAGTGTCGAAGTTGACCATCTCGTCTCTACTTCTTCGAGATTAGACGGGATACTCATTGAGTACACGTGGTTTACGTACTCATACTACACTTCTGTGCATTTTTGTTGCACAGGTATATTTATCTCTAGCAGCCCACTGGGCATAGCATCATGGATGATTCGGGGACTAGGTGAGTTGCATTATTCGAGGCGGCCCGCAGCTAGTAAAGTCCCTTATAGTAAATTGTATTTTCCTTCCGTCCACTGTATTCCGGACGGATGTTGTATTGTATTTTATTTCCTTATCAGTAGATACTCATGCACTTGTGACACCGGGTTCTGGGATGGTTTTTAAATATTTTTGTATTGATTAGTAGTATTTAACTTGAATTGAAGCAGTTATCTTTTTACTTATGAAAGTTAAAGGAGAATCTTGGTTTCCAAAATTGTTAAAATTGGAGTTTAATTAAGTAGTTGGTTGGCTTGCCTGACAGCGGTGTCCGGCGCCATCACGACCATTAAT
>NW_017689982.1:0-3187 GCF_001879085.1 Nicotiana attenuata
TCTACTTTTGGCCTTGTCAACCTCAATACCATTCCTTTGGAAAATTTTTATAGGGCCCAAAGGACCAAATGCCCTTACCTCGACCCAGGAAGTGACATTTCTCCCAATTCAATACCAAGTTCGTCTCCTCACATCTTGCCAAGACCTTATCCAAATTGTTCAAGCAATCGTCAAAAGAATTCCCAACCACAGAAAAGTCATCCATGAAGACCTCAAGAATATCCTCCACCATGTTGGTGAAAATTCCCTTCATACACCATTGAAAAGTCACTGGTGCATTGCATAACCCAAATGGCATCCTCGAGAATGAGAAGGTACCATAAGGACATGTGAAAGAAGCCTTCTCTTGGTCCTCCGGAGCAATAAGAATTTGATTGTAGCCGGAATATCCATCAAGGAAACAATAGAAAGCAGGGCCGGCTAACCTATCTAGCATTTGATCAAGGAAGGGAAGTGGGAAATGATCCTTTTTTGTAACTTTGTTAAGCTTGCGATAGTCCATACACACTGTCCACCCGGTCACCGTTCTTGTAGGAATCAACTCGTTCTTATCATTGGTAACCACAATCATGCCCCCTTTCTTTGGCACACATTGCACCGGAGAAGTCCATGAACTATCGGAAATGGGGTAAACAACCCCGGCATCCAACCACTTTATTATCTCCTTCTTGACCACCTCTTGCATTGCTTCATTTAGCCTCCTTTGATGTTCAACGGAGGGTTTGGCACCCTCCCATAAAATAATCTTGTGCATGCAAAAGGCGGGGCTTATACCCCGAATATCCGCCAATGTCCATCCAATTGCTTTTTTCCTCCTTTGTAGCACCTCCAGTGTGGACTCTACCTGCATGTTAGTCAAGGAAGAGGAAAGAATAACCGGTAAAGTAGAAGAAGGGACAAGGAATTCATAACTGAGATGCGGAGGCAAATGGCTTTAACTCCAAAGTGGGAGGCTTCTCGATTGAGGGCTTTGTTGGAGGAGTCTTCCAGTTTTCAAGATCCAAGGATAACTTGCGGGGTTCATAAGTGTACGACCCCATTCCTTGCAATGCATTCACACATTCTACATAGCCATCATTCTCCTCCTCATCATCAAGGTTAAGTAAAACGGCTTCCAATTTGTCCTCAACATTCATTGTAGCACTAGCATCATCAACAATCACATCAGTCACCAAATCCACGAACGAACAAACTTCATTGCTATTCGGTTGCCTCATAAATTTGCACATATGGAAGACAACCTTTTCATCACCCACCCGGAAAGTGAGCTCACTGGCTTCCACATCAACAAGAGCCTTCCCCGTAGCAAGGAAAGGTCAACCCAAAATAATAGGCACCTCATAGTCCACTTCACAATCAAGAATCACAAAGTCCGTCGGGAGGATGAACTTGTCAACATGAACCAACACATCATCAATAATACCCAATGGCCTCTTCATTGTACGATCCGCCATTTGCAACCTCATGGATGTGGGTCTTGGTTGCCCAATTCCCAAAGTTTTTGAACACCGAGTAGGGCATCAAGTTGATACTCGCCCCTAGATCACATAGAGCTTTGGCAAAATCGGTGCTTCTAATAGTGCAAGGGATTGGGAAAGCGTCCAGATCTTCCAATTTCGGAGCCATTGAGTGCACAATAGCAGTCATTTGATGTGTCATCTTGATAGTCTCACAATTCATCGATCTATTCTTGGTCACCAAGTCCTTCATGAACTTTGCATAGCCGACATTTTCTCTAAAGCCTCAACCAATGGAACATTGATAGACAAACTCTTCATCACGTCAATAAACTTTCTGAATTGGTTCTCACTATTTTGCTTTGCAAGCCTTTGAGGGTATGGAGGAGGAGGCCTTGGCATTGGTGCCTTAGCCTTTGGCACTACTGGTTCCGGAATGTCAATTACGTGTTCCCTAGACGGGTTCACCTCTTCTTGTTTCTCCTCCACATTTTCATCAATATCAATTCTCACTTCTCCATTATTTTGAACCACATTGCTTGGAAGTTCGTCTTCTTGAACCACTACATCATCATCCACAATTCTTCTTTGATTTGAGGTGGTTGCCTCCCCACCTTTTCCACTTCTTGTAGTCACGGCCATAGTATGACCCGTGTTGTTCCCACTCTTCGGGTTCACCACCGTATCACTTGGTAGTGACCCCTTAGGACGAGTGTTCAAAGCTTGCGACATTTGGCCCAATTGAACTTCCAAATTGCGAATTGAAGTGTTGTAAGAGGCTAATTTAGCATCGGAGTCGGCGTTCTTCTCCATCATATGTTTAAACATGTTCTCTATTCAGCCCATTTCATTGTTAGAAGAACTCGGTCCTTGGGAAGTATACAGAGGTGGGTTTCTTGGTTGTTGAAACATTAGGGGCCTTTGAAAGCCCGACCCCCGATTCCCTTGGTTATTATTGTTCCAACCCCCTTGGTTGTTGCCTCCCCAATTGCTTTGACTGTTGCCACCCAAATTGCCTTTATTATTGCCTCCCCAATTGCCTTGGTTACTTTGATTATTCCAACTGCCTTGATTATTGTTATTTCCCCAGTTGCCTTAATTGTTGTTACCACCACTCCAATTGCTTTGGTTTCCTTGTGACCGCAATTATTGTTGATTTTGTCCTTGAGCATTGTTTCTTTGGCCTTGATAATTATTGACATATTGCACTTCTTCTTCTTGCTCATTGAAAGAATCGTCTTGGTCATATCCACTATCATCTTGCAAGAATTTTTCCGGACGGCTTTGCATTTGTTGACCTTTTTGCCATCTCTTGTTCATCATCATATTCACACCTTCCATCGCATTCACTTGTTTCAGCCCTTGAACTTGTTGAAGCTGAGCTTTGGCCAATTGATTCATTGTGGTTGTTAACTCGCCAATAGCTTGCCCATGATCATGTAGTTCCTTGTGTAGGTGAATGACATTTGGGTCACCTTGAGGAACATTGGCTCTACTTTGCCATGCCGATGAGGTATTCGCCATCTCATCCAAAATTTCACAAGCTTCGGCATAAGGCGTGTTCATGAAGTTCCCACCGGCGAGTTGATTTACCACACATTAATTTGTTGTGTTGATCCCCCTGTAGAAGGTTTGTTGGATCATGGCCTCGGTCATATCATTACTCGGGCACTCTTTAACCATGGTACGATATCTTTCCCAAATCTCGTGCAATGGCTCATTGGGTTCTT
>NW_017689982.1:5163-5778 GCF_001879085.1 Nicotiana attenuata
GTCCTTTAGTCCAAAATTACTCCTTACTTCGAGTTAATTTTCAGCTCTTTAGCTCATATTCCAACACTCCTGCAAGCAAACACATTTTATAGTTTTCGGGAATACCTTAAAGCAATTTTGGTCTAAAACGAAGTAAAAGACCGCAAATAAGTAGTCAAAAATTCCTACTTATCATAGTCTACGGCTATACTAAGAAGGAATGAAATGTCAAAACATGACTAAAACTAGCAAAACAAATGACTTGATATAAAAAAAGAAGAGAAAGAGATACTTACGGGCATAATTCCAAGCCTTAGGGAACCCGCTCGCGTTGGCCACCACGTCCTCGGTTTTAACAAAGAAGTAGTTGAGCCAAAACTCGTCCATCTTCACCACTAAACATTTGTTTCCTCGATGGCGAAGGTGCAACATCGTCCCCCTATGAAAACTAGGGGCGAAGAGATGCATCAAGTGACGAAGTGACATCCCGACCCTGACTAATTCCGCATATTTCGTAAGCATGCGGATAAACTTGTAGATGTATGGAGAAAGTTGGGCCGGGCAAACACCGTAATAGCGGCAAAATTCCTCCGCCAATGGGAGAATAGGAAAGGAGTAGTCGAGTAGAAGGGGTAT
>NW_017689983.1:0-655 GCF_001879085.1 Nicotiana attenuata
AACACACGTGTTATTAACTAAGCAAATATGAAACCATCACAACCTCGGACAACATCTCATCTACTAATTCCTTACAAAAGCCACGTACACATTTCTTTGACACAAGCGATCACGCCGCGATTAATAGGTGGCTTTGTCCATATGGGATTAATTTTGTTAGAGTCCAACAGAGAATGGAATTGCTTAACCAATTCCAACTTGGGCACGGAAGAATCACTGCCGCTACAACGATCCCACACCGAACATCGATTGTTATTGCCTCCTCTCCTAAATCTATATAAAGCATTGTGCTCATATTCGTTAAGCATCAATTTGCAGTATTCGCAAGCTATAATAAGTTTAGTTTTGTGGACTCGGAAGCATTGGCGCGAAGGTAATTTCTTCTTTTTTTCTTGTGCTTTTCTTGTTTTGTTGTTTTTTTTTTCTTTTGTAGATCAAGCGAGAAAGATATGTTCTTGTTCAACAAGATAATCCACGCATGAAGAAGACAATCTTGGGGTGTGAGAGGACGAGTACTCATCCTTGCCCGAATATCGGAGAGATTACTCTCAATGTGGCTCGACTATCGGCGAGGCCAACTTAAGGTGCAAAGGGACTTATATGTCCACCTTAAGATTGGAAGACTTATATGTCCACAGAATGTGGCTTGACTATC
>NW_017689983.1:4300-5778 GCF_001879085.1 Nicotiana attenuata
AGTTGAAAATCGAAGAAGAACACAGCTACAGTATACCACTATGGTATACAATATGTGTAGGAGTATGTAACTATACTGCAATAGTACATTATTATAGTTTACAAAACAGTATACCGCTACAGTATACTAATATACTATGGGAGTATATAGTTATACTGCAATAATATACTATTATAGTATACAATATATTGTTATGGTACTGTAATAATATGCAAGATAATGTAACAATATGCTATAATAGTATACAATATACCATAATATTATATTTATTACCCGTAAATTCAGTTGCCTTTTCCCTTTTAGTTTGTTTTAAGCTTTTACCCAGCGTGAAGGGCAAATTGAAAATACAAAAAAATAAAATAAAAATTATAGTATGCTATATGATGTAACGGTATACTCTTACAATTAGATCCTTTTAGAAATTTTTAAATTTTTTATTGACAACTGATATTATTTTAGTTTAATAATTAAATTAATTTTCTTTAACTTATTGCGTACAATTGTATACCCTTTGGTATAGCTGTATACTATACTGGTATCATATGTTAGTTAATATTTTTTTGGTTGTATTAGCAACATTTAATTGGTACACAATTTAATTTTTCTTTAGTAATAATATAAAAAAAAGAATAATAAAAAAATAGTGAAAACAGTAAATGAAATTAGATTATGAAGAGAAAAAGAATATAAAAAAAAGAAGTAAATGAAATTAGAAAAGGAAAAAAGAAAAAAAAAAGAAGAAAACGAGAAAAAAGAAAAGGAGAAAAGAAAAAAAAAGAAAAAAGAAAAGAAAATAAGCATAGAAATAAAAAAGAATTGGAGAATAAAGAAAAAATTCCCCACAAAGCCTACTATGGGTAGGAAATGTAATTAGTTTATGGGTAGGAAAATAAATTTGTAGACAAGGATAAATAGTTTTGTTTTTGTGGGTAACTGTGTCAAAACCCTTTTAATTTATGTAAAATTTATATGCCTACAAATGCCTCCTACTTCAAGACCTGTCGGCGTAGACTTGTCAAAACCGAACCTGGCCTTGAAGTACAGACTAATCCAGACATATTCCTTTGGATCATGACTTAGACAAGAAGCATCAACTTTTTATACTTGAATTATCTCAAAGAAGAACCACACTGGACTATGTAATACGTCCAATATTGCTTTTAAAGTAGCCTTCTAGCTTATCAATTCAAATAATGGCCTCACTAATGCACTAACGTTAACATCATGTTCTTTCAAGATGACTTATTCTTGCAACTGAAGCCTTGTAGTTAATTGTGGCAACTTGATCCAGTTAACACACGTGTTATTAACTAAGCAAATATGAAACCATCACAACCTCGGACAACATCTCATCTACTAATTCCTTACAAAAGCCACGTACACATTTCTTTGACACAAGCGATCACGCCGCGATTAATAGGTGGCTTTGTCCATATGGGTATTAATTTTGTTAGAGTACCAACAGAGAATAGGAATTG
>NW_017689984.1:0-431 GCF_001879085.1 Nicotiana attenuata
TGGCACAAAATACGGGTGAGGGAAAAGAGTACGACGTGAAGGGCGTCTATTTTCAGAAGTTGAAGTATTTGAGATGGGCGACATTCCAATTGTTTTGTAGTAGCTTTCCCTCCATTGTTTCTAGTTGGAATGATCCTTTGTTACTGCTGCCGTGATTTTGTATGGCCTGTCGCAATTGGTTCCTAGTTTTCCCTCTCTCGAATCTTTGCTCGCTTGTGTTTTTGCCTTGAGTACATAGTCTCCGACTTTGAGTGGTCGTACTTTAGCTTTTTTGTTGTCGTACCGTTCTGCTTGTTTCTTTGGCTACCATTCTTATGTACGCCGTGTCTCTTGCTCCTCTGCTTCGTCGAGGTTCCGGTTTCTGTTTCGTCATTGCTTGGCCCGTCTTTTGTTAGAGTATCTCAAAGTTGGGTTCACCGACCTCGACCAAT
>NW_017689984.1:4954-5778 GCF_001879085.1 Nicotiana attenuata
TACCCAAGTTAACGGCGTCCTCCCGGTTAAAGGTTTTCCCCCGAAACTTTTTTTAGCAGCACTGACGGTACTTGCTCTTCGATAGGTCGTTGCCCTTTATTGTTGTGACGTAGTGAATGATGTGATCTTCGGGATCCGTCGTGCCATCATATATCTTCAAATATGGAGGCAGTTTTGTAGGTTTTGGGTATGTTATGCGGGGCTTCCTCCTCGTTGTATGGTTGTTCAACGAACCGGCCGGACATCCCGTTTCGATAGCAGTTTTGGGGCTCCTAGTATTTTATCAACCCTTTCTTGATGTTCCCTCATCTGGTCGTGGAGCTCTTTGTTCTCGTTTTTCATTTCCTCCATTTTCTTTAGGATGGTCGTGAGTGCGTCATTACCTGCATCAACAGCGGTGTGAGTGTTACCTGTTGGGAGAGCGGGTTGTTCACTGGTAGTTGTTGTGATATCTGTTGGCGCGGCATTTCTATTCACCCTTTGAACGGGTTTGTGGAGTATGTCATTTAGGGTACTTGTCAGCCACTCCTCCAATAATTTTTTCACTGTTGCTAGTGCTTCCTAAGCTGTGGATATGGAAGCTCCCCTTTCGCGCGAAGCGGTTACACTTGCATGAGAGGGAGGTGTGTCACTCCGCCTGGGTGTAGCATTTGGTGTTACATTCTCATTGTCTCCTCCGTCATCCTCGTTGATAGTGTTTAAGATGTTGGTAGTGACACCCATTATTGTTTTTTGTCTTTCATCTCCTTTTCCTGCCATTGTTAGTTCGTGCAAAACGGGGAAAAGATGGCTGTCCTTTTTTATGATCTAGAAGAAACTAAAAA
>NW_017689985.1:0-842 GCF_001879085.1 Nicotiana attenuata
AGCAAACACAAGTCCACAGTCTAGCCTTGGCTTTCAGCCGGCTAGGCAAAGCAACAGCACAAGTAGTAGTAAAGAAAGAGAGAGTTTTAAGAGTAAGTGTGTATATTTTGAACTCAAGTTGTTCGTGTCTGTTTAAAGAAAAGAGGGTAGGGTATTTATAATTTTGAAAACGAGTGGAGAATAAGGTAATAAGTAAAGTTTTAGCACAAATATGGAAACAATCACGAGTCAGAATCAATTAACACAAGACTTCCCTTTAATCAAGGGATTATTGTTCAAACGGATACTAACAGGGTCAAGATAAGGAAAGAAAATCAATCTTTAAGCAGAATGGTTGTTGCCATAAAAGGAGCAGTAAAATCATACAATAGGTGTTTAAGTCTAAGTACAGGAATGTAATTAATTTTAGAAAGGATCTGGTAAGGCCAAACAAAGAGAAAGAATCAATTACCCCTTAACAGGCGAGTAAAAATCAGAATTTCACAAAGGAAAAGTTTTGAAAATCAATCACGAGTTTGAGAATCAATCACAGAAGGGACTCAGTATATAAATGAAGTGCACAAGTAATAGACATGTGAGGCCAAGTTATGGCAAAATAATAGCATGTAGTAGTAACTAAAAAGAAGACATTCGAAGCATGATAGTCAAGTTTCAGTGTTTAACAATAGAGAAGAAGATCAGAAGCATGCAGAGAGTTGAGTGGAAACCATAGCTGAGTTTGACAGGTAGTAAGAACTCAGAACCAAAAGAGTCACGTGAAGAAAAGAGAATTGAAGCACATTGCAATTTCAACAGACGAGTTGCACAAACAATTTCAAATAAATCGAATAGTCCCCAAAGAA
>NW_017689985.1:5190-5778 GCF_001879085.1 Nicotiana attenuata
GGAGCTCAAGGGTCCCAAGGCAAGGCTCACACAAGAGGGGCAGAACCTAAGTTCTAAGAGCATAGTGCAAGTGCAATAAGAGAAAGGGGATAGGGAATACCCAGGCAGGCTGGTGGTCATGCCCATCCATAAAGTAGACTGGCACACCCCTAACCAAACCTGTTGGCCAAACATTTAGAGAGTAAAGACCTACTGGAGGTCAAGCTATGGTCTGAGCAATAACTTGAATACTGTCAGGCCAAAGCTGTTACTCAGCACACACAATAAGGGAATAGGGATGGGAAACTGACAGGGTGCATACATAGATAAACATTAATTTACAAGGGAACGTATTACAACATGCTAGTAACATTTCTTGGCTACAGAAACATGAGTAGAAGTAGACAGGAATGACAAACTGGAGTAATTAAAGAAAACATATTGTTGTTGAGGCTTGTAAATTAACTAGGACATACCAGTAGAGAAGCAAAGTGCAGAAAGGTAAAGCAAACACAAGTCCACAGTCTAGCCTTGGCTTTCAGCCGGCTAGGCAAAGCAGCAGCACAAGTAGTAGTAAAGAAAGAGAGAGTTTTAAGAGTAAGTGTGTAT
>NW_017689986.1:0-787 GCF_001879085.1 Nicotiana attenuata
GTCTGAAGAACTACTCTGAGATGCTGCTCGTGCTTCTCCCGGTTAGCGGGGAATAAATTAAAAATGTCATCAATGAGGACTATCACGAACGAATTCAAGTAAGGCCTGAACACTCGGTTCATCAAATCCATAAAAGTTGTTGGGGCATTTGTCAACCCAAGTGACATCACCAAGAACTTCATAATGCCTGTACCGAGTGCAGAAAGCTGTCTTAGGGACATCGGATGCCCTAATCCTCAATTGATGGTAGCACGAAATGTAGCTTTGTACCAGCGGTCACAGCGACGCACGTTCCTAAGGAGCTGAATCGTTTCATGCCCGGCTAGGTTCTGGCGGCGACTGTTGGTTTTTGTGCCCTAGGGAATTTGTGTCTTATAAATTGAAGGGTTTTGTCACTCGTTTCTCACACTTTACTGCTCATCTTCGAGAGAATTCCCAGAATATCTCCCTTTCTATTAGTTTGAGCTCTTCTTGACTCCTTTGCTCGCGGCAATCTTGAGCTTTCTCGCTTCTTCCTCAAAGTTCCTCCCTCCTCGTTTTGTGAGTTAAAGATGACAGGAACTTCTTCTCACGATAATCTTCCGGCTATCTCTCCGGCGGCCGGGGATCGTGCTCCGGCAGACGGAGACATAGACCCGATGGAGTGTGATGATAGGCTATAATTACGTATTTTAGTCGATTATTACACTCTAATTTACTGCACTTTAATTGAGTTTGAGCTTTAATCGCTAGTATTTTGCACTAATGGTGTGTTTTATGCCTTGTAGGAGTGATTCCGAGCTATGTA
>NW_017689986.1:4897-5778 GCF_001879085.1 Nicotiana attenuata
GATTTGTTGTGAGATTGAGAGGGTTTGAGAATTTGCGCGTTTAAAGTTGATTATAGTGGTGTGTTAAAGTGCTTTAGGAGGTTAGTCACTATTCCTAATATATCCTACCCGCCTTACGCCACATTACACCATGAAAAAGACCTAATTGATTTTAGATCGAGCGAGCCTACATTAGTAGAGATTTACATTAAGGACAAGCCTATGGTACTAATTACATGCATGTGACTTCTTTTGTGAGGGTGAGCGATATTTTCTTTTGATATATATGAGTCCTTAAAATATATTTGATCATGAGATTCGAACGAGTGGATTCAACTTACTCTCTTGCCTTGATTGTGAGGGCACATGGTTTCACGAAGGATATGTAACATTATTAGACTTCTCTAGGATGTTGGGTGTTCAAGCCATGAGTGCATTGTGACATTGAGTCGGTTTTTGAGGCTAGGATTGTTGTGAGCATATTGTCTTTGTTTGAATATTTTATAAGAATAGCATAAGTAAAGGGAAGTGTATGATGATTGCATATGCTAGAGTTTAATTGTTGCTATCAACCATGGTCATTGGTGTAGTGTGCTCCAAATGTGTTAAGATGTTAAGTGCTCATAGATAGACTAAATTTTTGGTTGACTCGAGGACGAGCAACGTTTATGTGTGGGGTGTTGATGATAGGCTATAATTACGTATTTTAGTCGATTATTACACTCTAATTTACTGCACTTTAATTGAGTTTGAGCTTTAATCGTTAGTGTTTTGCACTAATGGTGTGTTTTATACCTAGTAGGAGTGATTCCGAGCTATGTAGATGTTATGGAATGAATTCAAGTGATTTGGAGATTTAAAGTTTGAGTAAAAATTCAAGTAATTAAGTCGGGATCGTGTTT
>NW_017689987.1:0-812 GCF_001879085.1 Nicotiana attenuata
TCTAGTCTCCTGAGTCTGGTTCTGACTTTATCCGACTTAGATCGGATCTTTTTAAAGCCTTTCTCACACTAGGGTTCTTTCAAAATCCTAACTATTCGAGGTTTTTCTCCGATTCCTTTTAGATTTGTTATGTATCTATGCTATGCGTGAATTTTTTTAACGATTTCCCTAAGTTTTCCTTTGAAAATTGCTTTCAAAACCCTTCTTTTCCGATTTAGGGTATCTGGAAAGTATTCAAGTGTTTTTATGATTTTTGCTTTCTTTATTATTTGTATTGTTTCTCTTATTGTGTTCCTGTATCTTGTTCTCACTCGCTTTCCACTATGTTCTTATACTTGCTCTATTATGTTCTTAGGTGTTCTTCTACTGAGTTTCATACTCCGTGATTGAATGTTCTTTTGCTGTGTTTTCTATACTCCGTCCTGGCATATTCTCCTACTGTGTTTTCTACGCTTTGATTCCCATTTTTTTTTACCATGCTCTGCTATCTTCATCCTCTATAAGCATGTATTTCTTCTACGGTTTCTTCTACTGGTTCTTCTACTGTTTCTTCTACTGTCAATTGTTCCCTCACTACGCTTCGAAACTAGTTTCCTTACTCTGTTTGCTTTGATCTTTCTACTTGTTTGCGTGCTTTCTTATGAGCTTCTAAAAGAAGCCACTAAGCCTGTTTTTGACTACTTGCCTCTCCGTCTCCGCATTCGATTCTTTCTACTGATTTTACAAGGTCATGGCAAAATTCTTCGTGTTTAGGCATGTCTGTGTGCTTTTATATGTGTGTTGAATCTTTCTTTAAAAGGATTTCAACTAGT
>NW_017689987.1:5113-5778 GCF_001879085.1 Nicotiana attenuata
TAAATTACCCGCCCCTGACCAACTCAAATAACCCGCCCAGGCCTTTTCTTTTAATCCCAGCCGTTGATCTAACAGATCAACGACTCACACGCATCCTTTCCTTTTTTAATCCACCAACACCCTCAACCCAAAATCATTTCCCCTTTACTCGCCGCCCTTGAATCCCTTTCCTCTCCAATCCTCTCTGCAATCCCGTTCAAACCCTAGCCGCCGCCACCCAAACTAATCCTAATCCCCTTTGATTCCCACCGGAATCCATGGCTTCTCAGGCCATGGAAACCTCATACTCACCTCCTACTGCTCCTGTGAGCCTGATTCTCGAAGGATCGAGGACAGACTTCGAGGGTCTTCACTCAGATCTTCGCCGACTCGAGGTTTTCGGCCATTTCTGGCCATTTCCGGCCTTGCTCCGGCATATTCTAGTCTCCTGAGTCTGGTTCTGACTTTATCCGACTTAGATCGGATCTTTTTAAAGCCTTTCTCACACTAGGGTTCTTTCAAAATCCTAACTATTCGAGGTTTTTCTCCGATTCCTTTTAGATTTGTTATGTATCTATGCTATGCGTGAATTTTTTTAACGATTTCCCTAAGTTTTCCTTTGAAAATTTGCTTTCAAAACCCTTCTTTTCCGATTTAGGGTATCTGGAAAGTATTCAAGTGTTTTA
>NW_017689988.1:0-683 GCF_001879085.1 Nicotiana attenuata
AGCCTCTAATAGTACAACAGGATAATATAGTATTTGCCGGTAACAAGGCTCCGACTATACCTTACACAAATAAAAAATAAAACTCCAAAAACAAGCGGCCTGAGCCACGCAGGGCCCCCGAGAGGAAAGGGGGCTCACCAAAAAGCTGATGGAGGACGAAGGGGAGCTACGATCGGTGGACTGGAGTACCTGCTACGGATCCACCTACAATCATAACACGAATGTAGCGCCCCCGGTAAAAGGGAAGTCAGTACATTTGAATTGTACTGGTGTGTATGAACAAACTTTGCTCCAAGTAAACTCGAACCATAAGCAAGTAAGTAGCAGTAATAAGAGCGACAATCAAATCCACATGGAGGGAACAATTAAGCCAACAGGTATACAATCTCTCCTCCACAAACAAGCATGTAATTGTAATGGAAACAACAATCAAATCCACAAAGAAAGAGCAATCAAACCAACAAATTTACAATCTCTCCTGATTCCCCTTCCACATTTCCACATCAATAATTTCACAATTTGTTCATAGTTCATTTCAATAGCGATTTCGATCGCTTTCCAACCTTATTACCTCGGCCACCCTTATTACCTCGGCCACCCTTATCACCACAACCCACACCTTATTTCTTCCTGTTGCGGCGCGCAACCCGATCCCACCGAACAATCACAATTCACAAACAACA
>NW_017689988.1:4220-5778 GCF_001879085.1 Nicotiana attenuata
TATATATATATATATATATACAAACACACATTAGGCAAAAAATACCTTGTAATCAAATTGCAGCAAATAACTACCTGGTCTAAGTGTTGCGACACAGATGGTGTTTTGCATACCAACGGATCTGCTTGCATTGCCCTCAGATATGCCTATATCTTCATGCAAAAAAAATTAAATAATACTAAATAAATTGTAAAAATACTACAAAGACACTTCAAACATGTCTGTGAGCCAATAGGTGTGAAGAGATGTATTTCTCCTTTTTCATATAGCCGAATGAGCTCACCAATTTCTTTTTCGGCTGCATTGAGTCTTTCTGAATAATCATCAAAAAGCACCAAAAAGAAAAGAAAGTATGTAAAATTTCAAACTGAAAATAAATACTTGGATCAAATGTAATAAATTCGTGACGTATAGAATACCTTGATGTTTGCCTTCCACTGCACAATCGCCAGACTGCATACCTTTGTCGATCTCTGCGGCTCTTGCTTCATTCAATGGTACGGCACCGTTGGGGAGCCTTGGAGTATTCCGCGGAAGGATTGTCTCGACTCTATCTTCATGCAATGCAGCAGCATCGGAGAGTTTTTGAATTGTATCAATTGAAGCACCACTATTTTCAATTTCCACTGCATATTCATAGGGGGAGAGATCAATGACCTAAATATATATATATGGGTTTTGCTAACCTACTACTTAGTTGTAGTAGGTTAGCATTGTATATAACTTTACTTTCCTTAAATACCCTTCCTAAAAACATTATCTTCCTTTTAATACTAGGGACTTTTTTGTCATTCCGACAAAAAATAAAAACCCTCATCCTTCACTATCAAAGGTCGTCTCTCTAAAAAGAAGCGCGCCTAGAGAGAGAGGCTCTGGCGATTTGTGAGGCGACTAGAGAGAGAAACAGCTACCATGGCCGCGCTGGCCACTACCCAGCCTTCAATGGAGGTTGGGAAGTCGTCTCCCACCCTTAAACAACTCCCCCAAACATCCTCTACCCCTAATACCACCCAAACCTACGCAAATCTATTCCAACCACAAGCATTAAATTCCCAAATTTCTTGCTCAACTTCTCAATTAGATGATGAATAAAATCATAGATTAATGAAATTTAAACCATTATAGGATAGAATCACTTAACCCAACGTTGATCCTTCAAATTCCTTGAAAAATCGCCCCTCTCCTGAGTTCCTCAAGCCCAAAATCGAAAAATGAAGAAGAAACCTCGAGTTGGAGTATTCTGTCCAGCAAAACCGCACCTGCGGTCAAATACCCACATACATCTTTCGCTTCTGCGGAACGGACCAAACTCCACAGCGTCCGCATCTGCGGCTCTCAACTCGCACATGCGACCTCGCACCTGCGGTCCCCAATCCGCAGGTGCGGATATGACAGAAGCAGCAAATTTTCAGCAACACCAACTCAATACCAATCCTTCCGTCAACCACCCAAATTCATCCGGAGACCCTCGGGACCTCAACCAAACATGCCGACAAGTCATATAACACCATTCAAACTTATTCAAACCTTTGGAACACTCAAAATAACATCAAACACC
>NW_017689989.1:0-456 GCF_001879085.1 Nicotiana attenuata
AGGAGTAGAACATAAACGGGGGCACTCAAAGAATCCCGAGGCACACCCAAATGAGGAGCAAAGTAAGAAGACACATAAGAGTAAGTAGAGCCCGGATCGAATAGAACCGATGCCTCTCTGTGACAAACCAGAATAATACCTGTAATGACGGAGTCGGAGGCAACAGCCTCAGTACGAGCAGGAATAGCATAATATCTGGCCCGACCCCTCTCTCGAGGGCGACCTCTATCTCCCCGACCTCCGCCCTTAGCCGGGTGGGCAGGTGGGGTAGCTGCTGAAGCTGTGATCATGGCCTGAGAACTCTGAGGAGCACGCTGCGGCTGAGCAGTCTGTGAAGATGCCACCCCTACCGAAGTCGTGGGGCACGTCCCTAACCATGGTGGCATGTATCACCACACTACAAAACAGCTCGTGGGAGGACGCGGTGGCTGTGACGTGGCGTGGGACTACGGCCTG
>NW_017689989.1:5316-5777 GCF_001879085.1 Nicotiana attenuata
ATTTTTTGTCAATTTACATTTAGTATTTTTTAAAAGTCTAAATTAGCATATAAATGCAATGTTAGCCCATTTTAAGTATATAATTATGTTTTATATGCATAAAATTGGATCCTGTATATTTAAATTGCTAATTATGTATTCTAAATAATTTTAGCATTTAAATTATTTTTTCAGAAATTATCTACTATTTTTTATAAATTAAATAGGGAAAAATGGGCTATTTAAATTATAGCAAAATTGGCTTTCAATTATAGCCAAATCGGACCCCAATTCCCAGCCCAATTTTACAATTAAAAACCCGACCCACACCCTATTAACCCATACCCAAACCTAGAACCCACCTACCCTTTTGAATCTCGACCGTTGATCTCCCAGATCAACGGTCCACGTTATTACTTCCCTTTTTAATCCAACAACCACCCAAACCCTACCCCATTCTCTCATTTGCACCGCCTCTGAAT
>NW_017689990.1:0-478 GCF_001879085.1 Nicotiana attenuata
GGAGGAAGAAGAAGAAGAAGAAGAAGAAGAAGAAGAAGAAGAAGAAGAAGAAGAAGAAGAAGAAGAAGAAGAAGAAGAAGAAGAAGACAAAGGAGGAGAAGGAGGAGGAGATAGAGAGCTCAAGTTGTTTAAAAAGTGGGTACATGTTAAAACTGTGAGCGTTACTGTGTTAAAACACAAAATCAGGAAAAAAAAACTGTTAGAAGAATTAAAGAAATCTGGAAAATAGTAGAGAATCAGAAATATTCCGAGTCCACAAGTTTCTTGTGTGTCCTTAAGGAATTTTAACCCCCTCACAAGTTGCCAAGGTAATGGATTAAATCCTCCCAGGATAAAACGGAATAAACCTTCCTGCAACAGTGGCAATACAAACTGCAGGATCCCAACGAACTCAAAGAACGGAGCAAAATCACACTTACGAATTGGAGAGAGAGAGACTGCGAATTAGGATGCAGTATATTCAAAAAGAAAGAAGTTC
>NW_017689990.1:4933-5777 GCF_001879085.1 Nicotiana attenuata
GACCTCGGTTAAAAACCTTAACTAAAATAAAAACCCAGTGGAAAAAAAAATCTAGAAAGGAAAAAGAGTACACATATCTAACAATACGCCTTTTAGGTTGCCTCGTTAAAAAACCTTGCAAGAAAAACTCAGTGGGACAAAACCTTGTAAGGGAAAAGAGTACAACGCGTATTTAACTACCCCCCTGATGAGAGCAATCAATTCACATCTTTAAGCATTTGCATTCCAATCTTGTGCACTATCTTCAAAAGTATCTTTGGTAGAGATTTGATAAACAAATTAGCCATATTAACTTGAACAAATTTGTTTCACCTTGAAATCATCATCCCTAATAGATGTATTGTCTTCGTATGATCTTGTTGGAATCGTCAGTTCAATATCTTCACATAGAGGTGAAAACTCTTGCTATCATATTATCATGCCCATAGTTATAGCAAGATACATTTGTGCACAAATTGCACTGAGGAAGTGGTACTTCAAGATCAAGAATTGTATATGCTTCAAGCAACTTAAATCCTTCATGGATTGTCATATAAGTTAAGTCATATAAGCCATCTAAAGAGACTTTAGATGCATATCAAGTTTTTATGTCATGCTAGACATATAAGATATCGAAAACTGATTACACATACCATTAACTTTATACTTTCAAGTGTTTGAACTACATGTCCAAAGCAACATGTCTTTCATATGAAACCAATTCTACTTGAATTGTTTCTCTAGACTTAAGATCCTCATATATATTTAGCGGTATTATAGATGTCGTCGACAAATATTTTATATCGTTTCCAACCTCCTTATTTTCATATAGATATAACATAGAGATCTCTTCATTCATATATTC
>NW_017689991.1:0-5777 GCF_001879085.1 Nicotiana attenuata
TGGCCGGAATGAGACAAATAATTGAAATGGTCGAGTTTCAATGGTGGGGGCATCTGTTCTAAGTGGATGTGCCCAAGGTCTATGAGAATGAGGTCCAAAGCTTCATGCCGACCTTTTCCTGTTGACACTGACCAAAAGGAAATTTTGGATAAGGGTTTTGTTATGCTCTATGGGTATATGAGAAACGTTGGAGGAATTAGTTGTTGTTGTAAGAGATGTAACGGGTATGGAGTAGGAAATCACTCGGTAGTTTAGAAGAATGGGTTACTTCTTTAGGTATTGCTGTACTAATGAGGCATAGGTTGCTCGGTTCGATTGATCAGTTTAATTGAGGCCTGAGTAGACTGGATGACTATCGAGAATGCTTCTAATGGATTCAAGATTTATATGTAAAAATTTAGGGATCTTCAGGATGTGTAATTGGCTAGAAACCGAGGTTTACATTGGATGATGTCAAGACTTGTGGCAATTTCTATATCATGATGGCTTCGACATATCAGTATCAGGAAGGTGAAGGTAATGGCTTTAGATTCACAGGGAGTCTTTTCAAGGTAAGTATTTTGAATGTGGTACTTTTGGGGATACTTGAGAGAGTATTCAGCAGCTTATGAGCCTTAGGGCGGTGTGGTTTTATGCTTGGGTCTCGTATAGTGAGTCTGGGTTGAAGATTGTGGTGTTATGGCAAGGAGAAGTATCAATTTGAAAGTAATTTGGAAGGAACTCAGATATATAGGACAGCTTGATAGTAGGTTGGATCGGCATGGCAATGGGTAAGATTAGTTCTATGGGTGTTTATGAGGTAATGAGTTTCTACAAGTATTTCATGACAATGCTCTTGGGTTTTTAGTGGCCTGCGTAGCTTGGTTAAGTTAGAAGGATTCAGTCCTGACGGTTTGGTTTTGTGCCAATGGGGTTCGGAAAGTTCCTGATGGTTTCTACCACAGTTAGAGATGTGTACTTTCTACTGGCGTGAAGAGCACGTGATGTATAGCGACTTTTCTCCTAGATGGGATCAAATGGAAAGGTTTTGGCTAGTTGAGTACGTAGTTGCTTTTGGCTCAGAACGGATTATGAAGTTCTCACATTTATCATAGGATGGCATGGTATAAGCTGTATGTTGTGTAGGATTGAGATATGCATGTGTAAGGTCATGGTTCAGTTCTGAAAGGAAGGTCGTAAATTCTTTGGCAACATGGACAGTTTCAGGTAAATGATACTACTAATTGGTATGGCTTGATGAGAGTATATATTTCAGAAAGGGGCGATCTGTTTGAGCTATGAATACTTTATTGATATTACGGCACTCTCTTCGTTGACCGACTGATGGAGTTTAAATTTTGCTTTGTGGCACAGAAGAATTCTAGGGGTATTCCTCGTGGGATGATCGTGTAATTGGAAAAGAGTGGGCATTCAGGCGGTGGAGTTGAGCTTAGAGATAGTATCTCGTCTGTTCTATGAATTTGGAGACTGAGAGTCTCGTGAGTAGATTGTTTCGTGGTTGTGGACCATGAAAATGTAGCCAAGGTTAGTCAGAGGTTAGTGTGTGTTGTGATTCAGTCATGGTAGACTTTCGAAGGGTTATTTATCTATCGTGGGGGTCCCGAGCCGATTTTGGGTTCATTGGTAGACCAAATATGGATGTATGTTCTGAATCGAGTCGGATTTGTTGACTCTGAACTGCTATTGTTGAGGGAAGTTCCATTCAGTGGATGTTGAGCTCATTCGTGCTCTGAAATGATCTGAGTGTTACCCTTCTATGTTACGAGAAGTTATGATGTGTTGGTTATATGCACATATGGTGCGGTTCTATTGGGGTCCTATAGCGGAATTTGAGCGGGAAGAGTATTGGGTATTACTTGGTGGATGGCGTATTGGTTATGTTCTTTCGGGTTTTTGTGTGGTGTTATGTCATCCGCTTCTCCGTGGATATGGTAATGCACTTTGAGTACTTGACGTCGAATTGCGAGTGGTTATTGATTTTGAGCAAGCTAGCTTGAAGTATTTCATGTGGACCAGTGTTTGGATGGGATCGCGCATTATAGCGAAGTTATGTTTCGATATGATCCTTGTGTTAGATTCGTGCATTTTGGTTCTACGGTGTGTGATGGGTTATTAACATTGCATTGTGGTGGTACTGGTGAGCTTGCGGTACAGCTCTCTTATTTGAGTCATTTTTTTATGATTTGAGTACGTTTGGATTGTTGCTTATTGGTGCGCGGATTGCACGAGTTATGGATTTAGAGGGTATTGATGTGTCATGTCACTAGAGTAGTCGTGTTAGGTGAGATGAGGTCATTGGACCTAGGATGAATACTATCGGATTCGATTTCAGCATGTTGGGAAGATAATATCGAAATTTGGCTTAGAAATTTACTATAGTCCTTGCCGAAGGAGAGGGAACTACATGTCTGGTTGATCTGAGGAAATGGTTATGATTTCTGTGTGTTTCTTTCATCATTTGCAGTATACGAAAGTGTTGGAATAAGGCTTTGTTTGATAAAAGGGTTATTACCGGTGTTGGGTTGTTCGAGCTGCTGTTGTGATTAGAAGTTATTGCTATAAGTGTTCGAGTTGTGTGGTATATCATGTGATTTCATCTTGAGTTGCGGTTATGGCTTGATACAGCGTGTTCAGACTTATTTAGTGTATAGATGTGAGATTCTAATCTTATAGATAATTTCGGAAATGGGAATCTGATTCTAAGGTTATGGGCTAGGGTGAGTACTGAAATTCCAATTATGTTATGCTATCGGACCTATGTGGGATAGGGTGACGTGGGATCACCCTCGGTTATGTGCATAGTGAGATTATACAGCAGTTTGATGGCTTCTGGAACAACTCTGGACACATTCGAGGACGAACTTATGTTTAAGTGGGGGAGGATGTAACGACCCGACCGGTCGTTTTGATAATTTGCACTTTGCTCGGTTGTTTGAGGGCATGACTAGCCCCATATGATGCATTATGACTTATGTAAATTATCGGTTTTGGTTTTCAGGATAATCGGATAGATTTGGGAGAATAATTTTCAGCTTGAAGCTTTAAATTTGAAAGGTTTGATCAAGTTTTGACTTCTTAGTAGTTGACCTCAGATTAGATTTTTGATGGTTCCGTTAGCTCCGTTGAGTGATTTTGGACTTGGGAGCGCGTCCGGAATGTGATTTGGAGGTCCGTGGTGGAATTAGGCTTGAATTGGCAAAATTAGAAATTTGGCGATTTTTGGTCGGCAGTGGAAAATTTGATATCGGGGTCGGAATGGAATTTTGGAATTTGGGGTAGGTTTTTGGTATCATTTTTGACGTGTGTGCAAAATTTGAGGTCATTCGGATAAGGTTTGATAGGTTTCGACATCGATTGCGGGATTTGGAAGTTTAGAAGTTCTTAGCCTTGAATCCGAGTGTAATTTGGTGTTTTGATGTTGTTTTGAGTGTTCCAAAGGTTTTCCTAAGTTCGTATGTGGATATATGACGTGTTGATATGTTTGGTTGAGGTCTCGAGGGCCTCGGGATGATTTCGGATGGTTAACGGAGAGTTTGGATGTGGAATAATGCAGCTGAAGCTGCTGCTTCTGATGTTTCCGCACCTGCGGAGTGGGTATCGCAGGTGTGAGGCCGTAGGTGCGCTCAGAGAACCGCAAATGCAGAAATGGTAGATCAAGGCTGGACCACATATGCGTAGGTTTGGCCGTATCCGCGAGGTCGCAGGTGCGACTTAGGGGCCGTAGATGCGGATATGGTGCAGTAAGTGAGTTCCGCACCTGCGAGGGAAATTCCGCAGGTGCGGTGCCGCAGAAGCGGAAATGTGACCGCAGGTGCTGGGCAGAAAACCCCAGCTCGAGGTTTTGTACTTTATTTTTCGATTTTGGG
This sequence comes from Nicotiana attenuata, assembly GCF_001879085.1. NCBI lineage: Eukaryota > Viridiplantae > Streptophyta > Magnoliopsida > Solanales > Solanaceae > Nicotiana > Nicotiana attenuata. Next base: position 3,867 of record NW_017689991.1, read on the forward strand.
CTTGAGGAACTCAGGAGAGAGGCGATTTTTCAAGGGATTTGAAGGAGCAACGTTGGGGTAAGTGATTCTAACCCATAATGGTTTAAGTTTCATGAATCTATGGTTTCATTCATCATCTAATTGAGAAGTTGAGCTAGAAATTTGGGAATTTTGGGTTTGAAAATTGGAGAGCGGATTTTTGAGGATTTCGATAAATTTTGTATGTATGGACTCGTGAGTGGATGAGCTTTCTAGTTTTGTGACTTTTGTCGGATTTCGAGACGTGGGCCCGGGGCCGGGTTCGAGATGATTTCGGGATTTGTGCCTAATTTGATAGTTTTTCTTGTGGAATTTATTCCATTGGCATATATTGATGGTATTGTTATGGTTGTGGATAGATCTGAGCGATTGGAGGCCGAGTCGAGGGGCAAGAGCATCGCGGAGTTGGGATTTGACCGGTTTGAGGTAAGTAATGATTGTAAATCTTGTTCTGAGGGTATGAAACCCTGAATTTCACATCGTTTCACTATTTTGAAGTGACGCACATGCTAGGTGACGAGCGTGTGGGCGTGCACTGTTGGGAATTGCGACTTGGTCCGTCCCACAGCACCTATTAAGTTGCGTATTTGACTAAAAACTATATGTTACTTATGTGATTTAGAAAGAATTTCTATAAATTGGGCTGAGTGCTATATTTAGGCCTTGTGCCAAAGCTGTTTGGACCCTTAGGGGCCTTTTCTTATTATCCTTTCACTGTTGTGATTTTAAATCCATACTCAGTCATGCTGTGTTTACTGATTTCATAACCTAGTCTTTATTTCCCTGTTTTGATGCATAAAATGTTATTTTGGGCTGAGCACTCTGTTTTACTGATAGCCCGAGTGGCTTGAGAGGTTTATGACTGAGTGAGGCTGAGGGCCTGTTTTGGTGAGGATATTTAAGGGATCGGGCTGCACGCCGCAGCATGTTGTTAATGATTCATGACTGAGTGATGTCGAGTGCCTGATTGTGAGATATTGAGACTATGGCACATAAGTTGTCTGTGCAGCACGTGAGTTGTCCGTGCGGATTCTGATATTGATGTTATAGCACGTGAGTTATCCGTGCGGATTATAGCGCTTGCGCTGTAGGAGCCCCTCCGTAGTCTGCACACCCCTAGTGAGCGCGGGTACCCTGAGTGAGTGATATATGATATTTTGCCCGAGGGGCTGCTCTTGATTCATGTTGTGCCCGAGGGGCTGTTTACGGGCGATTGTGAGGTATGCCCGAGGGGCTGTATATGAGTGACTGTGAGGTTTGCCCGAGGGGCTGTTTATGATTTCATGTTTGCCCGAGGGGCTGTTCGCGAGTGATGTTTAGCCCGAGGGGCTGTTTACGTTTCATCATTTTTACTCACTGTTACATCACTACGTTTGGAAACTATTGGAATATGTTTTAAACGGTTTTACTGAAACTGGATTTAAATGAGTTGAGTAGATTCAAAACCCTGATTTTAAATGCCTGTTGTATTCTACTGAGAGTTCATTATACGAACTGCATATGTTTTATTTCTCATCACTACTACTCAGTCTTTATTTACTTTTATTACTTACTGAGTTGGCGTACTCACATTACTCCCCGCACCTTGTGTGCAGATCTAGAGGTTGTTGGACGTGCTAGCAAGTTTTGGTATCATCCATTGCGGATCTGTCAGAGTTAGCAAGGTAGCCGCANGTTTTTAACGTTGAACTACGGATTTTAAAATGAGTTGAGTAGATTCAAAACCCTGATTTTAAATGCCTGTTGTATTCTACTGAGAGTTCATTATACGAACTGCATATGTTTTATTTCTCATCACTACTACTCAGTCTTTATTTACTTTTATTACTTACTGAGTTGGCGTACTCACATTACTCCCCGCACCTTGTGTGCAGATCTAGAGGTTGTTGACTA